>NC_139644.1:48362794-48425294 GCF_964638095.1 Poromitra crassiceps | reverse complement strand
AGGAAATGCATGTGATACAGGCGGGTACGTGCACATGATTCATTTTCACTACACTGTGAAGAAACATATAAACAACCCTGGCAGAGAGCCAACACAACAACAAGGTTTTGATCAACCTCATCCTCAAATGCTGTGGAAAACAGAGGAGGTCATGTGGCCATGTGGAAAATGTCCCATATTCCAAATTCACATGACTATCATGTTGGTAAGACACACACACACACACACACACACACACACACACACACACACACACACACACACACACAGGATCACACACACACACACACACACACACACACACACACACACACACATACACACAATATGTCTCTCTTTCTGACACACACACACACACACACGCACGCGCGCATGCACACACACACACACACACACACACACACACACACACACGCACACACACAGGGTGATATTAGCTTGGTTGAACAAGTCAGTCTTACCAACCTGATATTCATGTGAATTTGGATTTTATCTTTTCCACGGTATTTGAGGATCCTTCCCGGGTGGCATTTCAAGATGTAATCAAACCGAGAACTGGACTATAAACAAACAAAACCATGTTCTCCTTTAGTTGAGGATCATGTTGCGTCTATTCAGGTCTGTGTTTGTGCCTCCACTGGCCTCCTTCCACCATTGTACAGTATCTCTAAATCATAAATGTGTTATTGGCTCATTATTCAGTCAGATTCCAATGACCTAAATAGGTTCACCAACCGCTTTGAGAGGCCTGAGCTGTACTAAGACACTCGAGCACTGGGTTAGTGAGGTAACTTCAGGTTTAACTCTCGGTTTGCCGTCCTACGAAACTCGTTCACTTCATACCAGCGTGGATCACCATGACAACTGATGCTGAACAGCTAACCTACTCTAGGTTAAGATCACCCACTGAACTGAATCACCCAGTCTATGCTTTCTACACTGCCCAACTTGTGAACACTGCATGTCGTCGCTGTCGGCACATATCTATCTATCTACTGTATCTATCTATATACTGTATATATATTATATATATTGCCATATATATATATATCTATATATATATATATAGATATATATCTATATATATATATAGTTGGTGAATTTATTTTCAATCACCTTATGTATGCGGATGATTTAGTTGTGTTCTTGTCGTATAGTGCCGGCTTACAACAGCTGCTTAACATATGTTCTCTCTATGGGGCAGAATGTGACATCCTTTACAATGCAAGAAGAGTAACATTATGATTGTACGTTGTAAAGAAGACCGCAAGTTAATTTTTCCTCAGTTTTATTTGAGTGGCAACGTCCTCGTAGTGTGCCACCAGATTAAATATCTTGGCCATTGTATCACTGATGATATGTCTGATGATAATGATATTATGAGACAGCGACGTAAACTGTACGCCCAGGCAAACATGTTGATACGAAAATTCCATATGTGTCCAGCTGATGTCAAAGTGTCACTGTTCAGAACGTACTGTACGCCACTGTACACTGCTCACCTGTGGGGCCACTGTACACTGCTCACCTGTGGGGCCGCTGTACACTGCTCACCTGTGGGGCCACTGTACACTGCTCACCTGTGGGGCAGCTACAGAATAAGCAGCATGAAAAAACTTAATGTGGCTTATAATGATGCTCTACGACTGCTCTTGCGAGTCCCTCGTTGGCATAGTGCCAGTCAGCTGTTTGTCACTATGGGTATTCATAGCTTTCAAGGGGCGTTACGTGCTGCCGGGAACGCCCACCTGGCGGTCAAAAAACAAACTTGTTCATTCGCTGCCAGCCAAGTCGACTAGGTTCTCACGCAGTGTTTGTTCAGCCGTTTGTACACACGTCTTTGCGGCCAACATTTCATCAAAGGTAAGCTCAAGTAACGTTACAATAATGATTAAAATACCCCGTTAACGTTACTTGAGCTTACCTTTGATGAAATGTTGGCCGCAAAGACGTGTGTACTTTGATGGTAGCCATTTGCCCACCCCAGCGACTGAACCACGTCTAATCGCACAAATCCACAACCTCCTCCTGTCTGAGTTTTCTTTCTCCGACGGCATTCTGTAAAAGCACAAGCCAGGCGTGTCTCCTCGTCTGTTAGTTCAACCGATAGCACAACAGGTAGGCTATGCGGCACTTTGGCTGAACAAACAGCGTGAGTCGACTCGCAGGCAACGGAATGAACAGGGTTTTTTTTGACCGCCAGGTGGGCGTTCCCGGCAGCACGTAACGCCCCTTGAAAGCTATGAATACCCACACTAAATGCACTTTTGAGAAATCTCATGTGTCGATTAGATGCCTCTGTGAACAGGGTTATTGTGGCCTTAACCAATCCTGCATTAAGCAACACCAGGTTCTATTCTCCTTTGTGGCGACATTGGAGAATGAGCCTCTATGTTTTATGATGCCTTGTATTTATTTTAGTGTTGTATTTGCATTTATAATGTATTTTTATGTATTTTATGTCTTGTATTGTTTTATATGGACCTGCGCTTGTGTCTGAAATAAAGTTAGAATTTATATGTGTGTGTGTGTGTGTGTGTGTGTGTGTGTGTGTGTGTGTGTGTGTGTGTGTGTGTTTAAATGAGTAATAAACAAAACAAAGTCAGAAATAATTGGTGCCGTTCTGTTCTGGTCTCCCGCACCTGCTTTCCGGGTATTTCCTCATGTCTGGGGGCTTCTAGACGGAGGGAGGGGCGGAGCTCAGAGGTTTTGTCCACAGCTTGAGGACGAATGGAGTTACGAGACTCATACCGCATTCAAGACAACTCGGACCGCCGTAGGTTTCAAGACGGAACCTCCGGCCCGGACAGATTTGCGGTCACGCTGCACCTCCTGCTCGGGGGTGAAACCAACTATAGCAACCCGTGTTAGCATTGTAGCTACCTACTAAAACTAGCACGACTTAACCCCCGACTCAACCCGGGCTGTCCACGTTTTTGATCGGTGGAATGAGACAAAAAAGCAAGACGAGCTGGGTGGGGCCGTGCTGATACCAGCGGTGGAAATGGGCCATAAGTAACACATACACACACACACACACACACACACACACACACACACACACACACACACACACCCCCCACACACACACACACACACACACACACCCCACACACACGTGCAGACAGACAATACATTGACTGAGTGCAATAATTCTGTTGTATGCCATTTGCACATTGCTGCTGCATAACTTGCCCCGACTGCACCTTCAACAAGTGGTGCTATTTTATTTCTATTCTCTTGTGATGATGTACCTACTGTACTTGCACTGTATGTCTTGTAATGGAGCCAGAATTTCACATGTGTACTTTGTGCAACAGAGTGACAATAAATATATTGAATCTCAAAGGGATACGCCACCTTTTTGGGAGTTTCGCTCATTTGCCATATCACCCACACATAACTAAGATGCCTTTACCGGCACTCTCTGTACACTATACAGTGAGCTACCATCGTCCAGTTAGTTATACCGGCAATGCATTGGAGGAAACGGTACAACCGTTGAAAGTGACCAAAAACACACCTTTCTAACAGGGCCAAAAAGCTCTATGTACATGTTGTGACTCGGCTATTCACCACGAGATGAAATATTCATCCAATATGCCGAGAAACACTCTTTTTTTTAAGGTAAATAGATAGCCGGAACTTGAGTTGTCTGGAGTACTATGGAAATTACGTTTTACGTAACTATGGATTAATATTTCATTGCGTGGTGAGTACCCGAGTCACAACATGTACATAGAGCTTTTTGCCGCTGTTAGAAATGTGTGTTTTTGGTGACTTTGAACGGCTGTACCGTTTCCTCCAATTCATTGGATATATTAACTAACTGGACGAGTGTAGCTCACTGTATACTGTATGGAGAGTGACGGTAAAGGCGTTGTGTATCTTAGTTATGTATGGGTGATATGGCAGATGGGAGAAACTCCCAAAAAGTTGGCGTATCTGTTTACATTTTTAAAACTTTTCGATACAACTGCCGCACGTCTCCAAGTGGGCATGTCAACTTGGATGGAAACTTGCATATTTTCCACTTTTTGTTGGTGCCGACAATTTTCCCCCCGACAATTCAGTTACAATTTGCGATACATTTGGATGGAAACCCAACAATAGAATATGTAATAGAATATGTAGAGCCTGGCCGAAAGTGGTTTTCATGATCTAATTGACTTAGAAGACTCAGGTCTCAATTAACAAGTTCACAGCATGATTTAGAGCTCTTGTGTGTGTGTGTGTGTGTGTGTGTGTGTGTGTGTGTGTGTGTGTGTTTTAAGAATCTTTTTATTGCAAGGCAGAGTACACTGGTACATTGGCATTGGTACTACATAGTCAAGCCATTTTTCATTTTTTTACAAGAACAATGATAATATGCAGCTTAGAATATACAATTATCTTTTCTCCCCCTTTTTTTAACGCCAACACACAAGGACGAAAAAGTATACTGTATGTATGTATATATATATATTTATTTATTTTTTACCTTTATTTATGCAGGGGGAGTCTCACTGAGAGCAATGGTTTCTTTTTCAGGAGTGCCCTGTTCACATTCATACCTGGAAGCTGACAAGTACAACCACAGTCTCATCTGCTGGCCACTGAGCAGCTCCACTGGAGCGGTTGGGGTTAAGGGCCTTGCTCAAGGGCACCTCAGTGGTGGTAATGAGGGAGTGGCAAGCGCTGCCTTTTCACTTTCCCCACCCAGATTTATCCTGCCGGTGCCGGGGATTGAACCGACGACCTTCTGGTCACAAGCTCGCTTCTCTAACCATTGGGCCACCACTGCCCTATATATATGTAGTCATCAGGATGTAAATAGTAAAAAAAAAAATCTAGTTAATATGCATAAATACAGTTACAAATGCATAAATACAGTTTAAATATGTATGCATGGATAAAATAAATAAATAAGTATAAAAATGTACATGGATGATAAAATGTATAAATTAGAAGTCATACTGTTTATAGCTTTAAGAGTCAAAGTTTGGAGTTCATGCAAATGACCATATAGTTTGTTTGTTCATTCAAGGATTCAACTCATGTAGTCAGACGATCAGCCTAACTGCTTTGTAGCCTAATCTGTCCATCATTGGTTTTCTTTAATGTAATTGGAAGTCGTAAATCAAACAGCCAACCCAAGTCCAGTCTCAGGGTTGGGGGCGGGACTTAGTGGGGAGCTGAGCATCTATCTGAGTTGGGGAATGACCATTCAGAGAACAAGAGATATTTTACTGAGAGCATTCCGTTCATGACTCAAGGGTTTGACGACCAGTTATCCTGTGGTTTTGGACGTTGTGTTATCCACAAGAGGTAAATACGAGTCCGTGTGTTGTTTTCTATGCTGTAACTGAATGTTAGAAGTGTAAAAACGATGTTTTGTTGCTAATAGCGTTTAGCCGTTAGCTTAGCTAAATCGTCACTAGCATTGCAGTCAAACTGTTAGCTTTGCATTAAGAAGCAAATGGTTAAGACAAGCTACTGCTAAATCGCCATGAAGTAGTGTTTGGACTTGTTGCTTAGCTGATATATTTGATTCAGGAGACGGGCAGTGGTCACTGAGAGAGAGCGGACCAGGAAAGCTCTGTTTGGACCACATGTGGGCATGCTGCTGTTGGACTGTTGCTGCTGTTTCTTCTGCCATTCTTCCGCCCATCCATTCCCCCCGTTTGCCATTCATCTGCCCCATCCATCATCTGCCCCTACTTCCATGAACTACCCCCCTCTGATTAGTCCCTGGTTTCCGTGAGTACTGATTCACCTGCCTTTTGTTTTACCTGCTTGTGTGAACAAGTGAAGCGGCCATTTAGTTTTCAGGCCTCCATGCTGTGGGCCCACAGTATATTTTTGAGGTGTATTGTTTTCAAAGAGGTTATACATGATAGTAATTAGTAGGGATGGGCATTTCTAGCAAAAACACTATTCGAAATTCGCTGGCCAAATTCGAATTTAATTCGAAATTCGAAAATAAAAATGTAAAAAAAATTAAAAATGTTTTTTTTTTTTTTTTTTTTTTTTTTTTTTTGTGAGTGAAATGTTGCATTGTCTCCCCTGATTCTAAGTCTACGGCTTTATTAATTAATATAAAAAGCTTCTGCTGTGGATTTTTAGCTCAAACAAGCATTGCACCACTGAAGTAAAGAACATGTTACATGACATTGACATTTTCGAAAATAAAAAACAGTTTTGACAATCATGAGTGGTTCATTAAATATTTAGTAGGCTCAGGTCTGAGTGCCAAAGGGGTGCCAAAGTCACCCCCTCTCCCTCTTCATGGGATTTCATCCGCCATTCATTTTTCCATAAACCTTGCTTAAAATGCTTATAAAAATTGTTTTACTTGCTCAAACCAAGCGATTTGACTATACTTAGAATCAGGGGAGACAATGCAACATTTCACAAAAAAAAAAAAAAAAAAAAAAAAATCGAATTTCGAATTTCAATAATAAAAGTCGACCTTGATAATAACAACGATTATTCGAAAATTCGAAATTCGATGCCCATCCCTAGTAATTAGACATATCAATTAGAGGTAACAGATAAATCAATAACAAAAATTGGAATATAAATAGATAAATTAATAATAATTGTTTTTGTCAATTGTCCATATAATTTTATTTGCATTTGTTTTATATGTGATTCGAAGCACTTTTTTCAACATTTTGTTACCTATAGTAATAAATCCCCACGTTTTGGGTTTATTGCAGTTAAAGCATACTTGTTGTGTAATTCATATATAAGTAATTCATATTTGGGTAATGAATATTTGTTTAAAAAGGTAGATTAAAGGAGAATTTCGTATTTTTTTTAACCTGGAGCCCTCTCCTCACATTAATTATTATCTGACGACTCACCCAGTGTTCTCCGCAGCGTTTTTTGTCCGTCTTAGGCGTTGTTTTGAGATCAATAGTGTCCAAGCCAGTCCTAGAATGAAACTCTGTGGGGGCCACGTGGCAGCGTGCTTTTCATCCATGTAAATAGACAGTTTTATTCCCGTTTTCGACGCATATTGTCATAAACTGATCCCTAAAGAACGATCAGACTGCTATTCTCCCCCGGGCTCTTTTCAGCGGTAGTTACAGGCATCCCATTTTCGCCTGTCGGGTCAGTGACACACAACTCTCGTCAAGTCAGTCCACAGGCCAGCGGCAGGAAAGTCTTGCGGGACTTGACGAGAGTATCTTGCCCATTCTATGGCCAGGCAAGTTGTAATATATTGTCATGTCATGGTGTTTTGGGGTCATTAATAAACGAGATTGATTCTGTTTTTTTTCTATAATTTTCTGGGGTAGTGCTATTTTACATTGAAGTCAATGGGGAAAGGCTTGTGTTTTCGCCCTAAAAGGGGGTGGGGCCTAATTGCCGATCTGATGTTAACAATGAGGCTCATCAATGCTTTTCCGAGCTGGCCATATGCTAGGTTTCGACCTAGCCTTGTTTTTTTGTATGGTGCGGTCCTATCCACTTTTTTATACGGTGTCTTGTCTTGTTGTCCTTGTACTGACTTCATCAAAGTGAATTTCCCTTGTGGACAACTAACTAACTAACTCCTAGTCTGCACCCATGAAGTATTGGGCTAATTAGATAATATGAAATGACTGGTTTAATCAGGTTTCATTTTACTCACTGTCATACCTGAACCATATATCAATAAAAGTGCAGACATCTCACCAGCAGTAACATTGGTACTAGTTGGCCCTTTATTAGAATATTGACATAAAGGAAATGGCAAATGGCCTAGTGCAGGAGTTTTCAAATTGGGAGGCTCCAATCAGTTTAAGGGGAGGCTCAGTGAATGGAAGTGGAAAAAATAGTTCACACATTAATCACATAGAATAGCCTAAAGGTGTGATTTGGTTAAAGACCCCGCTTTGCTTTCCCACAGTCAGAAACTAATAATGCCTTCAGACAAAAACAATTTATGTAACCAGCAATATTAGGCTATCTTGTCTCAATTGTTGTCTATGTTATCAAATAACATAATCATGATCCCAGGCATCCAGAAATTGAGTGAGGGGTGCACCTTTTTACAAACTTTCTCTGGGGGGAGGCCCACAGTCTCAGACTTTGAAAACCCCTGGCCTAGTGTTTCTTCCCCACTCTGGGAGCGTCACTCATGCTCCAGGGATTGGGGGCTGCTAGACGGTTCGGCCACTTCACAGCATGGTGCCAGAGGGGCCACAGGGTGTCAGACCTGCTCACCTTCGGCCCTCCTCCATCAGGGTCAAGGCTCCGGAGTCCAGAGGAACTCCCCAGGGAGTGAAAAACGACACTGATATACACACATTAGAAAGTACCCAAATAAAATAAGACCAAATGAAATAAGACCAAACCACTTTTTTTGAGAAATGTTAATTTTTATTTATAATTGTATTTATTGTTTCATATTACAGAATGCCCAAAGGAATCATGAAAGAATTAGAGCAGAGCAGGGCAGTGAGCATACAGAGGATTATACACTAATTCATTAAAGCTTGGAAACCAGATGAGAAAAGTGTCTCCTGTGCCTTTAACTAAACAAGGTGTTTTATAGCAGTGGTTACCATAGTTCAGTCTGGGGACCATCAGGGAGACCAGAGAGTCCTCAACAACACCAGGAATAATTTTACTATTATTTCACTATTATTATTTGAAATACATTATTATTGGATAATACATCCTGTGATCACATTAAGAAGGTCTGTAGAGTGAAAAGACCCACCCCTCCTTCAGCATGTTGCTGCTACTCATCCTGATTCTTGCATATTCTAGTTTTACTTCTACGTTCATTAACAATGTCAATGGTTGTTAAAACTCAGGGGGCGGAGCCAAACAGCCAAACATTTTTTGGCTAAGTAACGTCAGACTGAAACAATGTCAATGTCGTCATCATGAACGTGACGATCCAACACATCCTCATTCTGAGGGCGTCAAACAGTGTGTGTGTGCACAGTATGTGTGTGCACTGTGTGTGTGTGTGCACTGTGTGTGTGTGTGCACAGTGTGTGTGTGCGCAGTATGTGTGTGCACTGTGTGTATGTGTGTGTGCACACAGTCTGTGTGTGCGCAGTATGTGTGTGCACAGTGTGTGTGCACAGTATGTGTGTGCACATTATGTGTGTGCACTGTGTGTGTGTGTGCACACAGTGTGTGTGTGCACAGTATGTGTGTGCACAGTATCTGTGCACAGTACTGTATCTGACACCTGCAGGCCAGGGAAGGAAAGGGTAGTCTCTGGAGGACGGAGGACTGCCCCGCCCCCTGCTCCTCAGGGGCACGGTCATGGGCAGGGTCTTATGCCGTGTGTCATGTGTGTGTATGTGCTTCAGTATTTTTCATGCTAACGTATGATTGGCTAAATGTGCTTCAGTATTTTTCATGCTAACCTATGATTGGCTAAACAGATAAGATTGTGCAACAGTGAAGGCATGCAGGCCTTGTAGGAATGCCTCCCTGCAATGATTGACATCAGCCCTGACCAATGAGAACCAGACTCAGGCAGGCGGGCAGGGGACTGCCGCTGCATCCAGTCATCAGAGCTACAGTAGCGTTGGCTCTCTGGTCAGTGGTCATAATGTGACCAGCTAGCTAGCTGGCCAAAGCCATGACAAGAGTCATGCAAATGGATTTAAATGTGTCAGACTATGGTTTGTATGTGGAAGATACAGCTACTTTCAACTGCAGCAGACAAGTGATCTGGGTGCCTACTAGTTAGCTACTGTGTTAAAAAAGGAAGAAGCCTGGTTTGATAAGTAGCGCGCTAACGCTAGTTAGCTCGCGATGCTAACGTTATTAGCAGTTCCAATGACGTTAGCATCCCAAGCTAACATACAGGCTTTTGCTAAACCAGATTCTGGGAGCATTACCCAGCATGGAATTTAAGTGAGCTAAAATGTATTGTTGACAATCTTACTGTGCTGTCTATTAGCTAGCTAGAGCATCTTGGCAGCCAACCTGACAGCCAGAAGCTATAGCAGCTATCTCAATACTATCTCAATACTTGTCAAAAACAACTGTCTTTTGTAAACTAGCTGCTAGTTGGACACACAGTCTGGCCAGTGCAGAAAGCTACTGTAGTCTATCTTCCCAAGGAGCTTACTGCCTTAGTGATTTCAGCCTGTGATATTGTAACTATAAGTCCGTATTTACTGATACTTTATCAAGTATTTACTCTGACAAATGAAATAATGAGAAAAGGAACAATTATTGATCGTTAAAACTGAATAATGGCATCACAACAGTCTAATCCTAATGCTAAATTAAAATGTGATATTCCTCTAAATCTGTCTTCAAACTGCAAAAGAAAGAAAAAAACAGCAATTTTTTTTCTGCTGGCGACCACTTTCAAGCTCACCAGCCGCCACTGGTGCACAGTGTGTGTGCGCACAGTGTGTGTGCGCACAGTGGGTGTGTGCGCACACTGTGTGTGTGCACAGTATAAGACGCACACGGACGCTCCTAGTTGGGTGAGGCACAGAGCAACGAGGGGGGTTGGGGTTAGGCGCTGGTATCCACTTGGTTGGGGTTAGGGTTTGGATATGGTGTGTGGACACTAGACAGCTGCAGCTACACTAGACAGCTGCAGCTTCCTCCCGACACTAGACAGCTGCAGCCTCCCAAAGCAAGGGTCGAGAGCCTTGGAGGCTTGTGCTCGTTTCTCCACCTGGTTTCCAAGAAATCAAGGTGAAGTGCAAGTCAACATCTGACGCACAAGTGTGTGCGTGACAAAGCGGCAGTATTCGACACCCTTGGAATGAGAACGGGCTGGATGATCATGAATGTCTTTGCCATTTGTACGTAATGTATATTTTGGTCAGAGCTTCATTGCCGTTCGGGTTTGCCAGTTAGTTAACGTATCAAACTGTGATTCTTTGGCTCCGCCCACTGAGGTTTAACTCAACCAATCTGCATTGTGATAGAGTAATGTGGAAAACATGCTACAACGTCAAAGCACTCGCCGAATGCGCAGAGGGCTGTGCCATACGTGGCCGGTGGAGCTAGCGTGCAGCTTCCCGAAAATGTGACTTGAAGCAAGCGAAAGTATAATATAATGTAGAGGGGGACATAACAGGAGAGAGTGAAAGCTAATACCGAATACTGTATATGCGCTACATTCTCTCCTTGGGCTCACTTCTAGTCAATGAAATCCTAGTGAAATCACACAATTGACCCCTGCACTGCCCTCGTCAAGCTGACCTTCGAGTACATAGATCTAGCTGCCGTTGGCAGGACTCTAACTGAAGGCTGACGTTGGAGCAAGTTCCCAGGCCCAGCTGTAGGGTTAGAGCTGATGTTTGAGTATATAGGATCAGGTGTAGCTGCTGTTGGCAAGTCTCTAAGTCGAGGTTGATGCTGGGGCATGTTCCCAGGCCCATCTTTAGAGTTATTATAGCTGACGTTCAAGTATCTCGGATCAGGTGTAGCTGCTGTTGGCAAGGCTCTAAGTCGAGGTTGACGCTGGGGCATTTTCCCAGGCCCATCTTTAGAGTTATAGCTGACGTTCAAGTATCTCGGATCAGGTGTAGCTGCTGTTGGCAAGGCTCTAAGTCGAGGTTGACGCTGGGGCATTTTCCCAGGCCCATCTTTAGAATTATAGCTGACGTTCGAGTATCTCGGATCTGGTCTAGCTGCTGTTGGCAAGGCTCTAAGTCGAGGTTGACGCTGGGGCATGTTCCCAGGCCCATCTTTAGAGTTATAGCTGACGTTCAAGGATCTCGGATCAGGTCTAGCTGCTGTTGGCAAGGCTCTAATTCGAGGTTGACGCTGGAGCAAGTCCCCAGGCCCAGCTTTAGAGTTAGAGCGTGTTTTAACTCCCCCAGAAAGAGTCATGTCCTGTGAGACCCCCTCCACGTCGTTATCCACTGTCACATTGGTCCCAGAGTGAAACCAGGCGCTGAAGGTGCACGTGTAGAGAGATTGGACATTAGAGAATGAAATACTACGACACGACAGCGCCTGTCGGTTGTTCACCATGAAGCGAAAGGCGCTGTATCTGAACATTGGGGTAACTGTGCTGATGGTGAATATGTATCGTCCAAAATAGGGCACAGTGAACTTGCCATACTCAAAGTTGACGTTGTCGATAATGTGCTTGTTGAACTCGATGGAGCTGACGTAGCGGCGGGTAATCCCTGGCTGGAATGCACAGAAGTACTGGGAGAGTCCATTTGTGTCACCGCAGATGACTGAAGAGGAGAGAACATAATTAGATTTTTTTCCTCTTATTTTTCCTGGATTAAAATCAAACAGATTGATATGATTGACCCTGTGCTGATTGGTGGTTTTATACACCGTTCAGCTATAAACTAGCAGGTTCAGCCTGCCTGGCCCCGGCCCTCTAACTGTGTTTATTTTTCTGTTTCAGAAATCTCAGCGAAAAAGTAGCATTCTGATTCTAATGTCAGAATTCTGAGATACAGTCAGGATTCTGAGGAAAAAAGTCAGCATGCTGATTTTGAAGGTCCAATCCGTAAGTTCTAACTATTACTGACACTGGTGGCCTTTACATCCCTTAGTTTAGAGTAACTGCAGGCAGCGTGTGCACGAGCTGGCGCGCATGCACCATACGAATGCACCATCAAAGCCATGGAGACATACCTTGGCTTGACCTGAGTTGAAGGTATTCTTCTAACATTGCTTATTGTATACAGACTGAGGCACTCAATTCTTCAAACTGTCCAGCATCCAAACAGACTATAGGCTGCTTATTTCAAGATCATTATGTGGAAAAAGAATTAATGTTTGAATTCTTATCTTTAAAAAGGATTTAATCATAAAAAAATGAAATTTCCACGGACCCCCTGCAATGAACTGACATGTCAACACAATGCTGCTCACCGTCTTCAGCTGGGAGGAGCTTCTTATGTGGGTCAGGGGTAGGGCCAGGGAGAGGGGGAGGTTGGCCTTGTGCACCTGCTGGCCAGTCAGCTGCAGGAACAGAGAAAGAGACAGCTGATCTAGAATGAATGGCTTGCTAAAAGTTTACCTGCATTGATTAAAGCCCCAATCAGTAAGATTTTTGACATTTTTTACTGTAATATAACTGCTTTTTAGTCACAGGACATGGTAGATTGACTTTTAATAGGGAGACCCTCGTCTTTATTTATCCCACACCGCCCTCCATTGGCCAGCACTGGGACTAAGCAGTTTGTCTGTCACGTCCCGTAGCAAGAAAAAAGAAAAAAGAAAAGCATGCGCGCATGCGCTGTACAGCGGAAGCGCTGTGTTCATGAAAACGAGGAAGTAACTCGATTCGGATTTGCTACGAAAATGATGTTTCACGGAACTATGGATTATTATTTCATCACGTGGTGAGTACCCGATGTCACAACATGTACATAGAGCTTATGGCGCTGTGTTTTGTTGACTTTGAACGGCGATATCGTTATCGATACTAATGCACGCAGAGGGCGCAGTGGAAAACTTACTGAATGGGGCTTTAAATGCTGGCTAAAAGGAGAGAAATGTAAACAATCAGAATTGCCTGTAAAGATATTAAGCAATATCCCTGGACTAAGGGACCGTTCGTTATTTGATGCCATGGCACTAGTCCGACACCTCACTAGTCTGACACCTCACAAGTCCGAAAAATGACGCATTGGACAGACGTCTCATTAGTCCAACAGCTCGTTAACCCGGCAACGAAAATCTCACTAATCTGACAGCTCGTTAGTCCGAAAATAATGCGCTCTGACAGCAGCGCATGTCGCTGTTCTCAATCTCATTCAGTCTAGACTGAAGCCTACAAAATGGTTAATTTCTCCGCTGGTTTTGTCTTCTTTCTCTCTCACCCCTCCCTCCCTCTCCCTCTCATGAACATAATGTTTTTGATCATTCACTAATTCCAGTAGGCTACTGCATGGCACTGCACTGCTGGCTATAGCCTATATAATGGCCTGATGACACAGATGTCTAATTTATGATCCGACGTGCGTTATTATTCATATCCTCACACTGTACGATATAATATGGAAACGCACTCCAGTTAGAACAGGCTGGAAGGAAAAGGACGTTATGTCGTAGCCTATAGGCCTATTGTGTCTTTCGGAGCGCTGCCAAATTGTCAAGAATAATAACATAATTTGCTGCTGTGACCTGTTATAAACCACATGACGGATAGTGCAGCTACTGTACTGAGAGTTGTTTGTGATATATCTAAAAGAAATGTGTTTGTGCTCCTACAGCTTAATGACAATCTTAGCTGTTGAAAAATGCCTGTAATATATGCTACCTCACCTGTGCGTATTGCTGCCTGGCCCTGCGTCACACAGCCTCATAACAAATGATCAGAGTTCATTATCAGAGAGTCATGTTACTAATGTTACATGTTAATAATGTTCCCTAAATGATCGATCACTGAAAGAAAAACTGCATGGCTGTGCTGGTCCCATTTCCACTTGGATGCACGTGTGGAGAGACAGGGCGGTGAGGACGCACAGCGCAGACCTTACCGGTTTGTGATTTAACACACTCGCTCTCTCTCTCTCCCCCTCTGTGTGTGTGTGTGTGTGTGTCTGTGTCTGTGTGTGTACACCCCCCAAACATCTCCTCCCACAGCAGGTTTACTACATTATGTCCATGAGAGAGAAAGAAGGAGAGAAAACCAGCAGAGAAATCTGCCGTTTGTGCTGCAGTCAGAGCGCATTATTTTCGGACTGCTGTCGAACGAGCTGTCGGATTCGTGAGATTTTCATCGGGTTAACGAGCTGTCGGACTAATGAGATGTCTGTCCAATGCATAATTTTTCAGACTCGTGGGGTGTCGGACCATCAAAATGTAATTAGTTCATCCTTGAGTCCAAGTGGAGGTTTGAGGCAAATTTGATACAATTCCGTCAAGGTGTTCCTGAGATACCGCGTTAACGAGCATGAAACGAGCGGGCGTGAGGTCACAGTGACCTTGAACTTTGACCACCAAAATGGAATCAGTTCATCCTTGAGTCCAAGTGGACATTTGAGGCAAATTCTAAGAAATTCCATTAAAGCGTTCTGAAGATATCGCGTTAACGAGCTTGAAAATGGTGTTCGAGAGGTCACAGTGACCTTGACCTTTGATCACCATCTAATCAGTTCATCCTTGCATGCAAGTCGACATTTGAGCCAAATTGGAAATTCCGTCAAGGCGTTCCTGAGATATAGCGTTAACGAACTTGGGAATGGCGTTCGTGAGGTCACAGTGACCTTGAACTTTGACCTTTGACTACCAAAATCTAATCACTTCGTCCTTGACTCCAAGTTGACATTTGAGGCAAATTTGATGAAATTCTGTCAAGGCATTCCTTAGATATTGCGTTAACGAACATCGGACGGATGTACGTACGGACGGACAACGCAAATCCATAATGCTTCCAGCCTGGCTATCACCGGCGGAGGAATAATAAATATATATTTGATCCATTCAAATTTGTATGACCGTCCTCTGGACTCAAATTAATAAGCGTGTACACTCCCTGAGACCAAATTTTAAAAAGCATTGCCTCCCCTATTTTCCTCCAGTCACCCCTTCCATAAATAGCGAACAGTCGTTAAAGCTAACTTAATGTGCGGCAGTTAAAGCAAAGCTTTTCCAGTAATCAACCCACTTTGTATGGCACATGGGCAGTGTTTTATCTTCCCTCTCTGTTTACCTCATGGAGAAAAACGCTCCTGCTGCTGCCTGCAGAAACTCCGCCCCCACCAGCTGCAAGTCATTAAGGCTTGTTAAGGCTCTCAATGTGATTGTCTGTGAATGTGCCCATATTCGAAAAATAAAAATAAACAATAACAGCACCGCCCTCGGAGCAGATTCTGCCTCTCCAGCAGAACTTCCGCAGCTCCGTTGTGACGTAAAACGCGTCAGAACGGAGCGCTTTGCCAGATTAGGAAATGGGAGATCTCTTTGAGGAAAACAGAGAGAGAAGGTAAACACTGCCCATGTGCTTATATTACTGAGTTTATTAATGATACAAAGTGGGTTGATTACCGGTAAAGCCATCCTTTAATAAATGTAAACTATATAATATTCAGTCCCTCCGTTCATTTCAACCAATCTCCGCAATATTTGCAGCTCTCGCAATTTTTCAAAATTACAGCAATTTCTCCACAAAAATGGCAAAACACGTTCCTGAACTTGCCATTTTTGCTAGTTCCCACAATTTTACCCCAAAAACAATTGCATACAATTTGGCAAATTGCATTGCAGTTTTTGAGAAACGTTGCCATTAGGTAGTTGCCATAAACTCGTCGTCAGATTTTTTTTTTTGCCAGTTCCCACAATTTTACAACAAAAAGATCACATAAAACTTGAGAAAAGCCGCTGCGAAATCATGCATTTTTAACTGCAACAATCACAAAAAAAACTGTGAAATCCTCGAGGGACAGAATATTGACATATCATTAAAGAGGCAGCACAGCTCTCTGAATGAATAAACATGACAGAGGTGTGCAGGATTCAGTCCTACAGCTCGCTCAAATCCACTCAGACTACACTCAACGTTCTGTCTCTCTCCTGTCTTTCTTTTCATTTTTGAAGGCTAGATTTCTTTTATTTTTGTTTGTTTTTAGGAATCTGAGAGAGATGACTCTGCTCTTACTGTGCTCCACCGGCACTCGTCACTTGGAATCCACTGCTACAACCATATTTATGAAAGAGGGAACACATGACTTAGCAATAACACAATTGGAAAATATTTGTTAGATAAGAATAGATACTGTACCTGAAAGATATCCCCCAGAAAGTCTCATGTACTTCGAGCATCCGTCCTTGACGTTTTGCACCGACACCGTGTAGCCAGTTTGAAGATAGGTGGTGAACGTGCACGTGAAGCTAATTACCTCAGTAGGGGAAGATTTACTAACACAGTCCTTCACAACCTGGTGGTTCACCATGAAGTTAAAGCGGCTCCTCTTGAGGCCCGTGATTATATCGAATGTACTTCTTGGTACAAAAGTGTTGACGGTGAATTTGTACCATCCATATTCGGGCGCGGTGAACTTGCCATCCCTGAAGCTGTGGTTGTCAACGATGTGCTTGTAGAACACGACAGGGTTCTCGTAGACGCAGGTCAGCCCTGGCTGGACTGAACAGAAGTACTGGGAGAGACCATTTGGGCCAGGACAGGTGACTGAAGAGGAGAGAACAAATTACAACTCAAATTACCTGCAGTTGCGCATCACCACCACCAGATAGTGTAGTAAGTAAGTATAGTAAGTGGCCAGATTTCAGTCTGCATCAAAGCCATGGCTTATGAAGTGAGGATATCATTGTAACACTGGCTGTCACTTAAGCGCTCATTATACTCGAGCAAGGCTCCGCGAGGTGGAGCTCCGCGAGTCACATGCGGTACTGAGTGCACTTTCACTCTCAAACGACCGTACATCAGCACATGAATGAATCACCAAACTTGTTTTTACTGAATAGCCAGTATCAGCCCTGATAGCCTACTCTGTGCTGCTTTTAATCTCTCTCAATCATGCTCTCAATACAACACATTTACTTGGTGAAATGACTAAAAACAAACAGTTGCAAATCAAAGTTTAGCCTACCACATGGGTCAAGAAATGTGGTGAAAACACAGCTCAGTGTTCAGGGCTCAGTGGCTCGAAAGCGGCCATGTTTGGAGAGAAGCCGTGCGGAGGTCGCGCTGTGAGAAAGATTTTCAGGTACGCTGGGGGCGGCATACGGAGGTCGCGCCCAACACAATGACGTCATTTAACGTTTGCGGCCCTCACTCCTCCCCCGCGTCCTTCACAGCGAGTATAAAACAAGCTTTAGACAGACAGTCATTCAATGCTTCAAACTGTCCAGCAGACAATGACAATGGGCTGTTTTGTTTCATATAATGATGAGCAGTGGTGGCCTAAAGGTTAGAGAAGGGCAAGCTCGTCACTGGAAGGTCATCGGTTTACAGGGGCGGCACCAAACGGTAATTTGGCGTTGCAATAGCAACCCCAATATCTCGCATAGCAATAATTGTTTATTGTCTTCTTGGCCCACTCTATGCGAGGTGTCACGACTTCGTGGGCATTATTGCACGGTGTGTCAGTGAAGGACATTTAATTAATTAATTTGGTTCGGGTTTGCAGACCCATTAAGATTAATCAATAAAACACAAAAAACAAAAGCTATTATCAAATTATTATCATTATGTTTGTCAGTATCGGGGTACCGACCTGCTCTGCCGTTCTCAGAAATTTAATGTATAGATTTATGTGCAGGGCATCTGAATCTGTAAATGACATCATTGCTGTACTGACCAATCATGAACGCAGCTCGGGCAAGTTCAGTTCCAGACTGTGGAACCACTGGCGAAAATGTCTGTATACTAGACCCTGAGTATTTTGGTAACCTGTGTGCTGTTATCAACACTTACTATTTATTGTACTGCCTTTTTATTGTTTTTCTTTTTATTATATTATGGATCTCCCTGGGTCTGAAATAAAGTTTGAATTGAATTGAATTGAATTGAAATCCTCCAACAAATGTATTTTATTATAGTGAATGAACGTTACAAACTTTGTGAACTGAGTTTGTCATATATTCCCGTTTAATTAAGCCTAAAGAAAGACACTGGCGGGCCTACATTAAATGTCTCTTTGCATCCAAGAACGTGAAATTAAATAACTTGAAAGATAATCTAAATTAAGAAGTTGCCTACCTGCAACAAGCCAGAGATGAGACGTGCAGTCAGTCAAAATTTATAGCCTATATTTTCTAAAAACGCGGGCATCCAACTCGCTTTCAGAATGGACTTCTAGCCTACTTCACAACATGAGAATATTTGCTTTACTTTAAACTGAAGGGCAAAGGTAAGAATATTAGCTTTGTGTTACCCGTAGCCTACATCTGAGAACGAAATCCCTTGTTGCTGTTGTGAGCTTTGAGATGATGCGGATAAAGTCGTTCAGACAAATAAATGAAAGCTGCCCATTAAATACTCCTCCTTAAATGGCAAATCAACTGAGGTTCTATAGGTTAGGCATATTTATGCTGAAATTATGTTGACAATTAATGGCTAAATTAACGAACATAATAATAAGCTTTACAACCTACAGAGGACTTCTCTGTCGCTGCGAGAATTCTCACAATACGGCTGCGGCAGTTTCTTCATGATCAGCGCTCCGCATGTGCAAAGCAAACTTGCGATTCTTATCAACCCAACTTTTCCTCGCTGTGGCGGCTTCTCATGGCTGGTTGGATCTTGTTCTGGACCATCATTACATAAAAATAACTGACCGAGCGATGTCTGTGTTGACATTTCTGTCTCTTGTGTCAAGCCAAAGCGCTGTCGGCTGCGGGATGCACAGCTGCAGTGTGCGGCTTTTGCATGGCAGTTAAAGAGCGTCTGCTGTATTTTTTCCCTTTGTCAACCAACACTCAACATAACAGCGGGGCGAAAATATATAATATATTTAAGTCTATATTTAAGTTGTAGCTTATGGCAACATCACTGGTCACAATATTGGGCTATTTTATATAATGAATTTATTTATTTGGCATTTCCAACCAGCTGCTTGAGCCGGCGACCTTTTAATTTGCCGGCCCACGTCAACAAATACCGGCTAAAAGCCGGCAATTACCGGCTAACGGAATCCCTGGGCTGCACCTGTGAGCGGAGGAGATCATCCTGCTGCTATCAGCTCCTCCACCAAGGTGCTGCACACCCGCATCCAGGTGGTTGTCAAACTATAGGCCCATTTGTGAATTTTATTTTCAAGTCCATATTTCTCCGCGTTTCATGCATCAAATTCCGACTTCCAGTTCACCTTCAGGCAGCTGTCCAGGGTGCCTGACGGGTGTCAGATAAAGGGGAACTGCCCATTCTTCTGTTTTCTACTGATTTCCAGTGCGCTGATTTTACATTACATTACATTAATGTTCAGCACTGTTCAGCACCAAGGACAGCGCTACACACTCTCGAGTAGAGCCCTGGGGCCAGATGTATAAAACTCTGTGTATATTTAGGTGTAGAAAGTGTCATTTCACTGATTGTGAACTTGAGGAGACCCGGCACTCAGTCCGCTGGATGAGCGCGTGCCATTTGGCACAAGCGGACAGCCGTTGCGCAACACTTTATATATTGACATTTTAACAACTGGTCACACCTGAGTAGGTTTTTTACGTAAAAATCATGTAGCCTACTTGTGTATATTTATATATAGATATTTATCATTTTAATTATCATAATAGTGACAAACATATTTACTCTGGATAAAACGAATTCTGAAGGCTCATCTAAAAAGGTTGTGAACCATTCACACATCACACATGTGAAGGGTTTTTTCAACTAGCTTATAGATTACATCCTTTATGTTATTTTATGACTGTGAAGCGCTTTGTCACTGGCGTCTGTGAAAGCTGCTGTATAAACATAACTTATTTATTTACTTAGTGGTGAAAGGAAAACACTCGTAATAAAACGTCTCCCACATTTACACCTTTATAATCCTCTACTTTGCTGCGCCCTGCAGCTGTGTAAAATGTCATACGAAATAATTATTAATTCCAATAGGATAAGATTGCCTGATTAACTGAAAATAATTATACAATAACGGAAAAAATAAACGAAAATAGAAGTCTACTCAAGTAAATAGCCTTCAGAAAGTGCATCAGTAAAAGCCCAGTTCTATACTGCTGCGCTGCTGAAATGTCTGCACTGCAGCACTGTCTGCAGCTGTGCCATATTCCACAATATCCAACCTTCGGAATGGCGGATCCTTTAGAAAAAATAGGAATGGCCGACATTTCGAATAATGAAGGCAGGAATTTTCGTAATGGCGGGACCTATGAAAAAAGGTGAAGGACCGCCAGTCCGAATAATGGAAGTTAACGTTCGGAGAGGCAAGGTTTCGGAAAGGCAGACAGTTACCAGTCAAATGAGTAGTGGGTGAAACACCTCGAAGAGAATGACTGGCAGGTGTTGTGTCAGGAACAGTACTACTGACTGATGATGTTTGGGGTGTCAGGGTTGACACAATTCCTGAGACAGAGAAAGACACATTTAATTAATGAGTAGGGGGGGGTATGTCAAAGATTGGCAGCAACTTTAATTTTGATCCATATTTGAGTAATATGAATATTAAAAAGGACAAAATCTGTCCCCAATAGGGTATAAGATTATTACACATCTTATAGAGATAGGGCCCTATTCTCCCACAAGCCTTCGGCGCTAAAACGGGCCTTAAACTCAAAAAAACGTGCCTTGCGCCTGTTTTGGGACGATATCAATATGGCTTTAGGCTGCCAAATGCGCTTTAGGCCGAATGGGCGTGGCGCAGTCCCAGAATGGGCCAAAGTGGGCGTGTCGGCGCTAACTACCGGCGTAGTGCTATCTTCGCACCTGGCCTACATTTAGCGCTTTGCGCCTTTGAAAACCAGGCCTATTCAGTGCGCCAGTGCACTTGTGCCTCTCCCCTGTCACCCTTCTCTGTCTCTCTCTGAAACCAGGCCTATTCAGTGCGCCAGTGCTCTTCTGCCTCTGAGTCACCCTTCTCTCTCTCTCTCTCTGACTCCCTCGCTCAAACAGACACAACACATAGCAGCACCCAGCTTCCCATAGGAAATAGCAGTTGTAAGTTTACTGCCTGTGAATGTCCACTCCCAGCATGCAATTGGGTCCTCCATTTCGCTACTAAATAGCAACCAAATGAGCCGAAATAGATATAAAAGGTAGATCTAAAATAATGTGTAATGGTAAGACAACCTGCAATTGTCGAACATTTCAATATTGGACCAAATAAAACATCGAAATGAAACACCACCCTATGTGAAACATATATGTCCTCTTGAGCCTATATATACCCCTTGTGGGTTTAACGTGATTTAGATAAGTGACAGCGGAACGCGCTTCTGTGATGTGCTATACTGTGATGTCCGCTCCAATAACTTGGCCCTACTTGACATTTAGTTTTACAATAAAAACACATTTATGCAATGACTTTACATAATGTAGGGTATATTTATGTGCATCGATCATTCTACCTGCAGCAGGGGAGAGAAAACGATATCTTTCTGGACAAACTTTCACCAATCTAATAGGCTATATTTTTCTAGCTGATGCGTTTAGTACATTATTTTCACTTTGATCTTGCTATAGTGTAGCGTATTTACATGCTTGCAGTATTGAAACTGCAGTTAGATTGGTTTGAGAAGCATAATAATATGGAATAATAGCCTATAATGCAGTCAGACAGACAGACTGGATGAAGGGAGGGGGGGGGGCAGAGCGTTTGGCTTTCGTCTGGTTTTGCGGGATCACTGGAATTGGAGCTAAAAAGGCAAGCGTGCGATTCGTTTATTGCAGTTATCCAATGAGCATGACGGTGCATAATTTTACGCTTAAAAGGCGTGGTTGTAATGGTTGAGGCTGCGTCTAGCGCCAGCACGACGATATCAAGTGCGCTGGTCCACGCCCACTGATTTGAGCTGCGCCAGGCGTTCGGCCTAGAAACAGCGCCGATGCAACGATAGGGACCACAGAGTGTAATACAGTGATTCTCAAATGGGGGTCCGCGGACCCCCAGGGGTCCGTGGCACTTTGCCAGGGGGTCCGTGAAAAGTTTTCAGGTAAAAAAAAAAAAAAAAAAAATGTATTAAAAAAGAAAATGCTACATGTTACTTATTCCTTCTCAAACTACTTCCTTCCTACATGGTGCTAGTGTCGTAAGATAATCCAAAATTAAGATAGAAGGAGTGGTTTAGTACACTCCTCCCTTGTATGTTAATAGTCTCCACCTCCTCCTCCCTCTTGGGGATTAAATAGAGTGTGCAACCTGAGAACCGGAAGTATTACAGCTACGAGATATGAGATGTAGAAGGATACTTCCATGTGCGCACATGTATAATAAATCATGGATTCTTTTAAGCAAATAGAGTTGGTTATTTAGTAAGTAGGAAAATTCTTACAACAGTTGGTGCCGAAATCCGGTCCGGAGGAGGGACGTGTGAAGTGTGTTTGCCGCCTGGGAGCAGTGAAAAACACAGTCGACAAAGGGGGCCTAATTTGAGGCCTGCTCACTGCTTCGAGGAGACAGACAGACAGAGAAGCGAGAATATAGGGTAAGTTGCCTATTTGCTTTTAAAAGTCTGCGGTTGATTGTGAAAGAAGATATCTAGGGGGTAATTTCAGTCTAATTAATTTGGAAGACGGAGATATTTTGGGAAATGCACGACCTGATAAGATCAGAGGGAGGCAGACAGACTACACTGTGCAGAATTCGAACAAAAGTTCTGAATCAATTTTGAGAAATGATCAGTCTTGGGTACAAAGTCTGAACGCCTGTGCACATTTATCTCCTGAGGAAGAGTGGAAATTGAGACATTAGATGTTAGTATAACACCATTAGATGGAAATTAAAATAGTTTAGAACTAAACAGATTTAGAATCTATAGTAACTAGGTTACCTAACTAGACAGATTTATAATCTGCACGGATTTAGAATCTGACGTAACTAGGTTACTTATAATGCAATGTCGACTTAAAATCATTAGATGATAAATTAAAGCCATTAGATGGTAATTCAATGCATTTAGAATGTATGACGCGTCAGATAAATTCCAGTTAGACTGATGGAAATATAAAACCTCACTAGGTGGGGCGTTTAGAACGTACCGTTAGACGAGACCATTAGATGGGGGTTTTTATCAAAAGCAGAATTATTCACAATGTGTGTGAATGAGACCTTAGAGGCCTGTAATGTTTATGCTCTAGATAAGGACCTGATGCATTAGATATTAGTATAGGATTAAAGAGAACCGAAAATAGTGAGTAAATTTGATTAAGAGGGAACTTACGGAGTTTTATAATGCTCACAATAATGAGTTATATTGGGATAGATAATACCATATCGTTATAAGTGCACGTGTGTATGAGGACTGTCCATGAATGAGCGGTGTTTGCAAACTGTGTCTGTGTGTGTGAAATTTGGTTGACTGGGCTGATTCCAGACAAACAGAGAGAAAAATAATTTAACAGGGAGAAAGTCTCACTTTTGCAGTGAGAAATGGGCGCGAAACTGAGCCGTAGGGGGTCAAGCAGGACAAAGGAGGATACCGGTACTCCACTGAGTGGGGGTAGGGTCACGCCAGAGGATGCTTGCAGGAAAGAGTTAGACAAATTAACTTTAGATAATGAACAACAAAACTGTCCAAAACCATGGACAGCCGCCGAGTTACATAGCATTGTTAACAGTTTCCCGTCACCTGATAAAAATCCCACAGAATTTATGGCAAAATTACAAAATATGTGCCATTGTTATAATCCCACTCCGGACGATTTACAACAGGTAATTACTGCAATGTTTTTGAATAAATATGACAACATGCTGACAGACATGGAGATTCCAAGTATTGACAGCTGTACACCTACAGATACGAGAGAGTCTTGTATAGCACGATTAGGGGCCGCTATTGATAGGTATATTAAAAGGAATGCTTGTTTATCTAAAATCACCCAATGTAAACAAAATACAGCAGAATCAGTAATAGAATATATACAGAGATTTGAAAAAGTCTGGGATATCAATAATACACTAGGACAGGGGCAAGGCATGCCATTTCAAATCCATTGCTTTGTGAATAATCTTGAACCTCGCCTTTCAAAGCATCTGAAAGCAGTTATGCTTAACTGGGAAACATCAGACTTTATGGAGGTTCAACTTAGCGCTATTAGGATAGAAGGGCAGGGCGCTTATCAGAGACGACAGAACCTTTACTATGCAAATGCATGGCAGCAAGAGAAAGGTCACAGGAGGGGGCCAGCAAGCAGCAAGAGAAAGGACTGTTGTTTTGTCTGTGGGAGGACTGGACACTGGGCTCGTGATTGTTTAAATGACAATATGCAGAGATCTGTCCCTCTGAGAAGTAACATAAGATCAAAGCATAACACTGCTAAGTGCTATGCATGTGGAGAGACCGGGCATTGGCAACGGGCGTGCCCAAAACACACTCGAAGACCCAACACATACTCCAATAAAGTTTAAAGAGATTACGGCTCAGCTTTAGCAAGGAAAAATGGGAAGTGGAAAGATATGAATAGTAACTTGATTTAATGGTTTAACAGATAAGTATGGAAACTTGTGATAACTTTAATGTGTCAGTTTGTGGCGCCGGGGTTGTGTGGAATGAGATTGAATGAAGGCCTTAATCTTTTACCTTTTATTTTATTGTATTGTATATATTATGTGATTTGTTTGATAAACAATGTTACAAAATTAAGCAAAATGGGTAGTCCACAGTGCAATGATGGATATAATGTATTGTCTTTAAAGATCATTAACATGAAACTCTATTTTCTGTTGAAAGCAGGATCGGGGAATGAGAGGTGGATATGCAACGAAAGAGCATGAAGTCACAATAATAGTTGCAACAAGGCTTAATGAAAACATTATTTCCTAATTTCCTTATAGAGAGAACATTCTAAATTAAATTTCAAGCATGACTGTAAGCTTTGCATGTAAGTCACCACAGGGTAAGGATCAAACAGTCACCTTCTCTGCAGTCATGGCATTTATATTCATGACCTGAGGGGGGAAAGAGCATTTGGCATTTGGGGTTGGTTGAAGACAAAGGAGAAACACAGTTAAGAAGGTAGCATTGAAGTTAAGAATGGGGCAAGTTAAATCCATAGGTTGTAACCCTTGATTGAATGTTAAATTTAATTAGATTAAAATTGTATTAGATGTGACCAAAGCATTGCTCCATTAGCTAAAATAATATGCATGTAAACTTTGAGAGTGATTTCTCCAAATGAAATCAAAAGTTCACCTTATTCAAAAGACAACTATGTAGAGTGATGGTTACCCTGGAGGAGGAGAGGAGGTAAATGCATGAAGACTATTGTTTGGCTAATGACCTGAGGTCACACCATGAGGCCTGGAGAGAGAACAAAGACATTTAGGACCCGGGGAGAACAGGACTGACTTCAAAGAGATTAGATAAGAGCTGTTACCTCCTGTCTGAGCTGTTACCTCCTGTCTCCTGTTTGGAAGAAAATTGACATATCATACCATACTCGTTGAATATGAAACCGGTACCTTGTAAATAATATTTATGAATAACCATTTCTGTTGCAGGGAGAGACACATTGAAAATATGGAAAAATCCAAATTTTCAGAGGGGGAAAAGAAGAGAAAATGTTGGACTGGACTGTGGACTGTGTGAATGGATTGACTTGACTGGAAATCTGACTGGGGAAACAAAGGGTTTAAGTGGTTATGTTTCATGTTTCAACAGGTACCAGAAGTCCAATGTATAAACTTTGTGTGTGTAAATTGTGAATATGGTTAAGTGATTAATTGTTTACAGGATCAGAAAGTAAGGTAAGTATGACATGTGGACTTATGGGAACAGCTGAAATACTGCATGAATTAATACACTAACCAAACTAACTAATTCATAACTAACTATGAAAAGTTGATTGTTATAACCAAAGTTATTGGACAAATAGTCGTGGAGGGGACCGAATCCATGGCAGGTAATATTGAAGAGGAATCAATTTAAGAGGTGAGATGAATCATTCTTAATACAAATTATGTTGTTAATGTCAATTGAACTGAAATGAGAACCCTGAAGATCCATGTTTGTGTGGTGCCATGTAAATAATTTAAGTTATGTTTGTGTCTTTACAGAGAAGGAAGTGGAGATGGAGGATACAAAGAGCCATGGAGGATGGTTCAAGGCAACAGATAGGAAATGACTCATTGATGGGACACTGGACAATTAATATTTGAAAATGTGTGATACAATCAATGAATATAGCAATTAATAATATGAAAATATAGGAAAGTAATTTGGTGAGTATGGAAAATGCATGCAGTACAAATTTAAAGTGTATAGAAGGCGGCATAATGAGAGAAATTGTCCAGTGTTGATTGCTGGAGTCACTACATGAACAGGCAAGTGATGTATTCTAATATCAAATTAATAATTTCATATATGACTAATCTGAAATGAGTTATACAGGGTTCTGTTAGAGGTGCTAAACATCCTTAAATTTTAAAGTAAATCACATGTTTTGAATAATATGGGACCTTACTGTGTGATATGGAAAAGCGTCAGGATTTCCTGTGCCTGCCTTAGGTTAGTTGGAGCGGTTCAAGAGTACCTAAAGTCGTATTAAACTGATCTTTAAAAAGTATTATCTTTAATTGGTTATATCTGTAGAGTGCAAACACCATTTTAGCACTGTGCGAACTCAATATTGGTTACAGGCAATCAGATTATAATTGAAAGTTGATATTAGCTTTGTTTGCATTGCAGACTTGCTAACCAGATGGAGGACTGATGGGGATCGTCTGGCTCCGTTCGGCTACACGCGAAGGGAGGAAAGAACACAGGATCACACATTGGAGTGCTGAGACACAAACAGGTGTAGCGTTCTTATTGTACATATATTAGAAATTAGTGTGTGCATTATGGAGTAGGAGGAAAATTGAGTTCTTATCTCTTTTACGAAGGAGAACGGACTTTAAGTGAAATACCAATGTGATCTATTGAAGCTAAACAGGAATACTGCACTAAGATATATACTTTCATTACAGGTGACACAGACAGAGGCCATGGCGAGTAATCTGCGGCCAGAAAGTCATCGGATCGTCATCATCGTGTGCCTGTTGAGGGATCGTCCAGGGAGGGGCCATGAGGGAACATCAACTACACGCAACCGGTTCGAGGATGCATTGGCCAACATGACGGCGACGAAAGAGAGGAGCAGTGTCACTTGAGCTGAAGAATCATGTGACCACCGTTGTCATCATCCTGACCCTAACGAGATCACATCATACTGGCTCTCACTTTTCACTCCAAAGAGCAAACAGAGAGATGATGAACCAGCGCTCATGTTCGAGACTTCCACCTGTGTCATGAATGTCACTTCAGGGCTCTGAGGTCCTTGTGTGCGCCTGGCTGAATCATAGGAAGTGTCCTGTGTACTCTAGTAATGGTGAGACCCACGTACTCCTTCAATAAGAGCTGCACGCTTCTCCGTGTCATTATGCGTCTGAACTTGGATGGTCGAGACTTCACAGACTACTACATGGAGAGCTTGACATGGAGGAAAGATAAAATTCCAGTATCTGCAATATGTAGGTCAGATGCAGATCGGTTGTGATAGACATGGAAATCACATTGTTTTCTGGGTGCTATCTGTGAATGAATCGGAATTGTATATAGGAGAAGAAGAAGAGTTCCACAGGAAAAATATGTGGAAGCCAGAGGACAAGACACTAATATTTTATAATATGATAGAAATAGTAGAAGAATAGTGGGATTATTGAAGAGCGTTCCCAGTATGAAGCAATGTTGTTGTTACATCAAATTTGAAAGTTGTCTGTTATTAGGAAGGAAGTGAACTAACCATCTGTAAAGATAAAGGAACCTAATGACATCCCTTATACAGTATATGATTAATGCAAGACTATAGGTAAGAAAGTAGACATTCATATTATTATTACACATTCCTTTTGATAGCATTACAGTGAGATTCAAATAACTCCAGTAAGAGGAAAATACTGCTTTAAATGAGTTCATTGTCTTTGCTGTGGTTATAATGCTACTGTACTGTTTAAAAGTAGCCATTGCTTCATGTTGTTCCCAAGCAACTGTTAAAGTTATGGTACAAAGATGGAACATTGAAAATCCTATTGAACAGGCAGAAGAGCCAATGAGTCCTTTAACTCCGTATATGGGATCTACCAATTTTATTTACTCACCTTATTTGTACGATTAGTTGGGATTATAATTTCTGTGTTGGGAAAGGAGGGAAATAGATCGGGTACATAACAGCAGAGTTGATAGGTCAGCTTTGAAGGCAAATCATCAGTTGGGAAGTGCCTGAAATTATTTTATTTTACTTGGATGGTAATGTAGAATACTTTTATATTGTTGTTTTTCTTTCACTGTATTCAGGGGAAATTGAAAAGGATTGGAGCCTCCCCTGAACAAATAGTACCTACCTGGTTACAAGATGACTAGAATAGGGAATCATTTTATTAGACTTATTTTAATTTTATAGTATATCCTGCATAAGTTTGAATTTATTTTATTTTATTTTTCTTTCCTTTATTTTATTTTATTTTTCTTTCTATCATATACACTGCTGTATTAGAGAGTTCTTGTGATTGTAAATTAGTTGCTATGTTGGAAAATCAATCACCTTTAGAGAGTTTAGAGTTGCAACACCTAGGTACATCTAGGAAAAACTCATGGCTTGTAGTTTCGTCAAGTTTTGTCCCAAGAGGGTTTTCGCTACAAGTGCATGATTAGATTAGTTAAAATACCTATTTGCGTCTTTTTACCTCACCCTAGTAAGAAAGAGGGGAGGGTATTTGGCCGAATATGGCACCTTTATTTGTGACGTCTGATGTGGGACAATGGGGCGTGAGGGTAGAGGTTATAAATCTTGGTATTTATAACAGAGTCTTTCCAAGCTACTTGGAGCTTGGGCATCAGGCCTCATGAATTAAGCTGGAAGAATAGCTAGGCTTCATATTAGATTAAATGTTACATTATGCAGAAAAATGTAACTACAATGTGGTGATTGATTTTCATAGAAAGGAATGATCAGAAGTGGGATCTTGACGGACTAAAGCAAGTGGACTTTCAACTGATGAGACTTGTGACTTGTGACCTAAATTAACTTACTGGTAAGATGTGCAGAAACTGAGATTTGTATTTTACATAGGTTAATATAAAATTATTAGGAAGCTTTGGGACAGCCAAGCACTTCTCACTTATGAAATACATTACTATAATAGCTATGAACCTGGAGGGTTGCATAGAGACCTTTGTAATACCATATTTCATTGAGAAGTGCATCGTTGTGTCAGTCAAAAATAATGTTCAGGTAACCAAAGGATTTGACAGGAAGTAGACCTGAGACTGAGACTGTACAGTAACCATTGGAGAATGACTTAAGC
The DNA here is from genome assembly GCF_964638095.1 of Poromitra crassiceps. Lineage (NCBI taxonomy): Eukaryota > Metazoa > Chordata > Actinopteri > Beryciformes > Melamphaidae > Poromitra > Poromitra crassiceps. Next base: position 48,395,430 of record NC_139644.1, on the reverse strand, counting down.
TTAGAATAGGAATTAGTGACACTTTAAGGTGCAACTGGACTAAATTTGATCTACCATATATTATGACGTAGTCCCACCTCTGATCAATAAATTAGATGTAGAGGATTTCATCCAATACACAACTGTTAGCTATAGGATTCAACAGGTACAAATACACTTTTTGTTCTAGGTAGCAGGAGGAGGGTTAGCTACAGTATCTTCCATTCTTTGTATATATCACTGTGTATAATAAGTTTCCAATGTATTAATTGTGTTATTAACTGTGTAATGTAATTTTGAAAATAATGTTCTGATGAACAAGAGGGAGGAATTGTCGTAAGATAATCCAAAATTAAGATAGAAGGAGTGGTTTAGTACACTCCTCCCTTGTATGTTAATAGTCTCCACCTCCTCCTCCCTCTTGGGGATTAAATAGAGTGTGCAACCTGAGAACCGGAAGTATTACAGCTACGAGATATGAGATGTAGAAGGATACTTCCATGTGCGCACATGTATAATAAATCATGGATTCTTTTAAGCAAATAGAGTTGGTTATTTAGTAAGTAGGAAAATTCTTACAACACTAGTCTATCAAAATATCTTGGCTGTCATTGATTGTGTTGCATAGTGGTTTTCTGTACTGTTGACAAATTGTGATATTGTAAATCGCTTTGGACAAAACAAAAGCGTCTGCTAAATGATGTAATGTAAATGTAATGTAATAAAAAAATAAAAAAATAAAAAAATTGCAAAATCTTCATAGTTCAACGAAAATAGTTTATGCTTTAAATCTAAAATGGTTTGTGAATTACATTCTAATAACAAACCTATCAAATTAAAAGTCAAGCACATTACCGTGGAAACAATTAAGCTTAGCCCAAAATCACAAATCAGAATGAGGGGGTCCCCGGTATATTTTCTATCTTGTAAGGGGTCCTTGGCTGAAAAACATTTGAGAACCTCTGGTGTAATATACTGGATAATTACGATTACACACCTGTCGAGACTGTGGAGTCTGAGGTTGTGGTGACATCTACTGGCGAGGATGTGGTACTGCTGGGTGTTGTGGGCTCTGTTGTCTGTGCAGTGGTGACAACTGCAGTCAGGAAGAAAGGGCAGGTTTGCACAACAGAGCTGTACCCTCAAATGACTCATGAATGAATGTTCGAAACAAACTGTGCATATTCGGTCTTTGCATTTTCAGACACATTCGTTGTTATTGAGTCAGTCAAAGGCGAACGAAAGAAGAAAGAAGAAACCCAGCTTCAATTTCAACTTTTTCACAAGACTTTCAATGTGGAGTCTGAAAGATAAACGATCATCAATTAAAATGCCCAAATACTTATAAGATTACACTAATTTGATCTGAGTGCCCTGCAGGGATAAAATGTCCGGAGGAGGATCTGTGGTCTTCCTGCCATTTGAAAACAACATAAATTTAGTTTTTGCTGCATTTAGGACAAGCTTTAAATCAATTAGTTGAGACTTGACGAGATCAAAAGCAGTCTGCAAATAGCCAAGAGCTTGAGTAAGAGTGGATCCACAGGAATAGATGACAGTGTCATCCGCATAAAAATGAAACTTGGAATTAGGAACATTACGGCCCAGCTCATCCACATAAAGGGTGAACAAAATTGGACCCAGGACTGAGCCCTGGGGTACACCAGATGATACATTTAAAATGCTGGATGAGCTGCCTTCAAAGCGTACACACTGAGACCTGTCAGACAGGTAATTCACAAACCAGCCAGCTGCTTGCTCAGACAATCCAATATTAAGTAATCGTTTTCTCAATATGACCACTGTCATCACCACTGGTCCACTGTGTCAAAGGCCTTGGAAAGATCAACAAAAAGTGCTGCACAGTATTTTTTCTGATCCAGTGACTCAATTATATCATCTGTTACTTTTAGGGAGGCTGTAATAATGCTGTTTTTTCCTGAAGCCAGATTGATATGAGGGAAGAGTATTTAAGATAAGATAAGATAAGATATTACTTTATTGTCAGACAGAGTCCGAAATTTGTCTTGCATCCACAGACACTTGTTTCTCATTGATACATACAACAGTGCAAAACGACAACCAACACCATCCTCAAAGTGCATAGTAGACAAAACAAAACAATAACAAAAGATAAGAATAAGGAAAGTGGCTGCAGCGCTTCCTTAGTCCCTATCTAGAGCCTCTAGACCAGGGGTGCCCAAATTCTTTCCCATGAAGGAATCAATCTGGGTGGAGGGCCGAGGGCCAAAAATAAACGTTGTGGAATTACATTCAAATGTATTGTGTTTTATAGAAAATTAACATTCTAAATCTGAAATAACATTTCAATATAATAATCTACTTTTTATCTGTTTGGTAATTGTAATAATTTGCAATTGGTTATATATATTTAAAAAAACATCTGCATTTGTGGGGAGCTTAAACATTTAATCAGTAAACACCCAGTTAAAAACAGTTGTATTTTCCACCTTTGTAATCAAGAGAGAAATTTGACTTAATTCACAACTTGAAAAATCATCAAGGTACTTTGAAAATGAGATTTATTGTCCATCTTTTGTAAAAATTTGAGTGAACACAGTGGGCCCTATTCTCCCACAAGCCTTCGGCGCTAAAACGGGCCTTAAACGCAAAAAAACGTGCCTTGCGCCTGTTTTGGGACGATATCAATATGGCTTTAGGCTGCCAAATGCGCTTTAGGCCGAATGGGCGTGGCGCAGTCCCAGAATGGGCCAAAGTGGGCGTGTCGCGCTAAATACCGGCGTACTGCTATCTTCTGACCTGGCGTTAATTTAGCGCATTGCGCCTTTGAAAAGCAGGCCTATTCAGTGTGGGCCAGTTGCTTGGAGCGCTCCCCTCTGGCTCTCTCCCTCCCCTCTGGCTCTCTCCTCTTTCACCCTTCTCTGTGTCACCTCTCTCCCTCTCTCCTCAGTCTGACAGGCACAATACCGACTGTCTCTGACTCCCTCGCTCAGAGTCCCATAGAAAAAATAAGCTGTAACTTCACTGTAATGTGAATGTCCCAAGATGCATTGTGTTTCTCCATTTCGCTACTAAATAGCAACCAAATGAGCCGAAAACCTATATTGGGAGGATCTAAATAATGTGTAATGGTAAGACAACCTCCAATTGTAGAACATTTCAATATTGGACCAAATAAAACATTGAAATGAAAACACCACCCTATTTGAAACATATATGTCCTACTGGGGCTATAAATATCCCTTGTCGATTTAACGTGATTTAGATAAGTGACAGCGGAACGCGCTTCGGAAGCTTCTACTGTCATCTGCTATACTGTGATGTCCGCTCCAATAACTTGGCCCTACTCCACATTTAGTTTTACAATAAAAACACATTTATGCAATGACTTTACATAATGTAGGCTATATTTATGTGCATCATCCTTCCTGCAGCAGGCGAGAGAAAATGATATCTTTCTGGACAAACTTTCACCAATCTAATAGGCTATATTTTTCTAGCTGATGCGTTTAGAACATTATTTTCACTTTGATCTTGCTATAGTGTAGCGTATTTACATGCTTGCAGTATTGAAACTGCAGTTAGATTGATTTGAGAAGCATAATAATATGGAATAATAGCCTATAATGCAGACAGACAGACTGGATGAAGGGAGGGGGGGGGGGGCAGAGCGTTTGGCTTTCGTCTGGTTTTGCGGGATCACTGGAATTGGAGCTAAAAAGGCAAGCGTGCGATTCGTTTATTGCAGTTATCCAATGAGCATGACGGTGCATAATTTTACGCTTAAAAGGCGTGGTTGTAATGGTTGAGGCTGCGTCTAGCGCCAGCACGACGATATCAAGTGCGCTGGTCCACGCCCACTGATTTGAGCTGCGCCAGGCGTTCGGCCTAGAAACAGCGCCGATGCAACGATAGGGACCAGTATCCGCAGCCACATTCAGACACTGTTTCACAAAGTCACCACATGAAAAAGCTCGTCCACCCTTTGCAATCAGTGCAGATATCTGATAACTTGCCCGAGTTGCATTCTGGATAAAAAATCGGGGGGAAAAAGAAAAAAAAAAGAAAATCCCAAATCCCAAATCCCAAATCCGTGGCGGGCCAAAACAAAATTGGTCAGCACTGCTCTAGCCTGATTCAACAGATTGACAGCCTGGGGCACAAATGAGTTCCTCAGTCTGTTTAAGCGAGCCCGTGGGACTCTGAATCTTCTATTTGAAGGCAACAGCTCAAATTCATTAAAAAGAATGTGCGTTGGGTCAGATATTATCCTACGTGCTAGAGACAAGATTCTACGTCTGCGGGCTTCCTGAAAGCTTGTTTCCAGTGTTTGTCCTACAATTTTAGAGCAAATACGGACTAACCTGCCCAGTCTAGCTTTAAGCTGCACAGACAGACAGCTATACCAAGCACTACTCCCATACAGCATTACACTCTGCACAATTGATTGAAAGAAAAGCAGCAAAATCTTTTTGTTCGCTCCAAAGGACCTGAGCCTTCTTAAAAAATAAATACGTTGTTGCACCTTCTTACAGATGTAATCAATATGTGCACTCCAGGACAGAGCAGTGTCCATTTGGATTCCGAGATATTTGTACGCAGAGACCTGTTCAATTTGTAAGTTTTGGATGGTGACTGGAGGAGGATACTCGCTCTCCTTTGCACCGAAAATAGTTTCTTTTGTTTTTCCTGCATTGATAATGAGTGCATTTTCCTCACACCACTGTACTACACTATCCGTACGCTCCTGATGGATACTAGGGTCGTCTTTGGTGTCCAGCAAAGACAACAGTGTGGTGTCGTCTGAAAACTTGAGTATGAATGTGTTTGGTCCAACAGCTCTACAGTCGTCTGTGTAAATTGTAAAAAGGAATGGTGAGCTCACGCTTCTCTGCGGTGATCCTATGTTAGTAAAGATGGAAGTAGATGTAGTCTGATTGACTCTAACTAGCTGTACTCTGTTTGTGAGGAATGAATAATACCAGTGAATCAGATATGGATTGACCTGCAGTTGCACCATTTTGGCCAGCAGGAGGCCTGGCTGGATCGTATTAAAAGCAGATGTAAAATCTAGAAATAAAGCCCTAGCTCTATTTTTAGGCTTGTCTAGCTGCTGCAGGATGAGATGCGTCAGAGCTACCACTGCATCTTCTGTGCTATGGTTTTGTTTGTACGCAAACTGATATCTATCTAATTTCTCTCCAACGGACTTGGTAAGCTGCCCGACCACAATTTTCTCCAGTACCTTCATCACGATCGAAGTCAAAGCCACAGGGCGATAATCACCATGTTCTTTCGGACATGTTTTCTTTGGAAGCGGTATTATATAAGACATGTTCTACTTTGTTGGAATTATATGGGAGTCCATAAAACACTGACAAATAGGCTGCCACACAGGGGCCAGCTCAGCTGCACAGGTTTTCAAAATAAAAGCACTGAGGTTATCGGGTCCCGTGGCTTTCCTCCCATTCAGATGCTGAAAGGTGTTCCTCACCTCCTCCTCAGTAATGTCAATTCTCTCAGAATGTAACAGTGTAAATTTGTAGTGTGCAGGAAATCCTTTAACTGGTCATTTACTAATATTTCAAGGGTCTTTGACAAGATGCACACATTTGAAATGGGTGTATAGTTATTAAGGGAGGTCGGTTTTCGGGATACAATTATCTGTGGTGTGTGGTGTATGGAGTGAGCTTAAAGATAGATTGGAGGGGTTTGGCAATAAAATCATTAGCTAATTAAAAACTATACATTTCCAAATTGTCTGGGCATGCAGGTTTAGTGTGGTCCAGCAAAAGAATATATGTGGACCTCTTCAACTGAGAAAAGGGTCAAACAAAAAGGCTGACCAACAGAAAGGTGACGATTATTTGGAGGATTATTTTTTGCGGGACAATTCCAAGGTCTCTGGTCCAGGATGAGAGCATGATTTTCAGCAATGCATGCTATTATGATATAATTACACACCTGTCGATACTGTGGAAGCTGAGGTTGCTGTGACATCTACTGGCGAGGATGTGGTACTGCTGGGTGTTGTGGGCTCTGTTGTCTGTGCAGTGGTGACAACTGCAGTCAGGAAGAAAGGGTATGTTTGTACAACAGAGCTGTACCCTCAAATGACTCATGAATGAATGTTTGAAACAAAGTGTGCATATTCTGTCTTTGCATTTTCAGACACAGAACTATTCGTTGTTATTGAGTCAGTCAAAGCAGTAGTGGGTAAAACACCTTGAGGAGGACTGGCAGGTGTTGTGTCAGGAACAGTACTACTGAGTGATGATGTTTGGGGTGTCAGGGTTGACCCAATTCCTGAGACAGAGAAAGACAAATCGAATTAATCAGTAGGGGGGGGGGGGGGGGGTGTCCACCCGCTATGCCGACCACCCGCAATGCCGACCTTAGGTTTAGGCGTGGGGGGTGGGAGAGGTTAGGTTTTGGGTTAGGGTCTGGGGGAGGTTAGGTTTAGGCATGGGGGTGGGAGAGGTTAGGTTTTGGGTTAGGGTCTGGGGGAGGTTAGGTTTAGGCATGGGGGCTGGGAGAGGGGAGGTCGGAACAGCGAGAGGTCGGAACAGCGACATGGAACCGGGGGGGGGGGGGGGGGGGGGGCTGTCAAAGATTGGCAGCAACTTTAAATTTGATCCATATTTGAGTAATACGAATATTAAAAAGGACAAAATATGTCCCCAATAGGGTATAAGATTATTACACATCTTATAGAGATAGAGTGTAATATACTGGATAATTACGATTACACACCTGTCGAGACTGTGGAGTCTGAGGTTGTGGTGACATCTACTGGCGAGGATGTGGTACTGCTGGGTGTTGTGGGCTCTGTTGTCTGTGCAGTGGTGACAACTGCAGTCAGGAAGAAAGGGCATGTTTGCACAACAGAGCTGTACCCTCAAATGACTCATGAATGAATGTTTGAAACAAAGTGTGCATATTCTGTCTTTGCATTTTCAGACACAGAACTATTCCTTGTTATTGAGTCAGTCAAAAGAGTAGTGGGTGAAACACCTTGAGTAGGACTGGCAGGTGTTGTGTCAGGCACAGTACTGAGTGATGATGTTTGAGGTGCCAGTGTTGACCCACTTCCTGAGAAAGAAAAATAGAATTAATCAGTATAAGTTTGACGGAGTGTTTGGGAACGTCATTATGAATCAATGCATTGTATTAAGTCATTGAGTGCCAGCCACTTTTGGAGAACGGACGCTCCCAGTGCCAGCCCTTTCAGAGCGTTTTCAGTGATTTCTCGAGGCCCACAGAATATTGTGTGATATTACTATGTAAACAGTGAACACGCCCAAAGAACGATGAGACTCTATTGTATCATCAGCAAAAAAAAGTTTATTGATATCATTTTCCGTTCTTTAGTTATCAGCCGGAGAATATAGGTTGTTTTCAGCAAAAACAGAGGTTTCAAATTAGAAGCTGAGATAATCAGCCTTTTGTGAAATGAAGCATTTCAAGCATCACTGACTCTGAAGCTAATATTTTCTGATGTAGTGACACCTCAAAAATAATTTCCTTCAATAAAACAGCGAAAACAAAGGAATTTTGTTTGGCAAAATAATATTTTTTAGCTGCAACCAGCAGCGCTGGCCCCTGCGTGCGCAGACCCTACACTTTCTTGCTGGTCTTGATTTACTGCTGGTGGGCATCAGATATTCTAGCTTGCCAATCTGTCCATCGAGCCTGCTGTCTGGGTCTGTCTGGGTCAGTGTTGTATGCTGCCCTGCGTGCCCCACCCCTCTCAACTGCAAACCCCTCCTCCGTGGGTGTGTCTCTGGTGGCTCTGGTGGCTCTCTGCTGCGTTTGCTCTGCACTGAAAACCCAGCTTTTTCACAGCGTTCCGCGTGTATTTGTCACCGGCTCCCAGCGCTTCCAGTTGAGAATAATAACAACTCCACAACTAATCATGTGGAGGGGCTATCGCAGCGGACATGGAGGGGCTCAATTGTGGGAGCAGATTGGCTGCTGCAGGCACAGCTAACGTTATGCTTCATGCATATCGATGCATACCGATGCGGTTTCCGTTTCTTCACGGGGCTTCTTCTGCTGTTTTTCCTCACCTTTCTCTAATCTGGAGAGCACTGTTGCCACCTAATGGGTCCGTAAAATAGGTTATACACATTCAACATGCCCCAAATTTTTACAGGAGATGTATCAGGCTTTGATCCACGTCCCACCGTCAAAAAACGCAATTGACGACTTTAGTCGTCATTGGCACTCTACGTTACTATTTGAATTGACGATTATAGTCGTCATTGGCACTCAATGAGTTAAGGAGAAATATGTATTTCTATTTATTTTTAATAACTTTTGTACCCTACGCTAATATACCTCCTATATTTACTATTAGAAGAGGGAATCCGTCCTCTAACGTGGTGAGTCGTGAAGAAAAAAAAATATGAGACGTTTTTTTTTCTTCATTAGTAACTTCCCACCTACTCTCAGGTCCCAACATCTCATTCCTACTCAGAATTCTAACCCTTTAAATTAGGGATGCACCGATTGCGATTTTGTTGGCCGATTCCGATTTCCGATTTTTGAATAGTCTGACTTGCCGATACCGATTTTTGCCGATTCCGATTTTCTTTCTAAGAACAATAATTGACGGGTTAATTTTTGACGTTTTTTTTTTTTTTTTGTCGTATAAAATTAACATTCATGTCACATTTCTTATCAATTGCATGAGGTAGGACGATCTCACTCAAAAACATCTCAAAATAAAAGTGTTCCAGGTTACTGGACAGAGCTTTTCTTTTTTGTGTAAATACAATGAATATAAAACAATTAATTCCAGTATATCCCACAGCTATCATGCATTTACTTTTCCAAAAGAAAAAACGTGCAACAGAACAGGGGCTTCAGATGGAAAGTAGCCTATGGCTGAATCTGTTACAAAGCATCTCTTCCCCTATGGGGTTTAATGTTTTTTTTGTACAGTATATGTCCCTGCCAAATAAACGAATAAAATAAAATAAATAAACGTCAAAATGTTATCCATGGACAAGGAGTTTATAGCCTGTTTTATATAGTTTTATATACCGTAAATTCCGGACTATAAGCCGCACCTTTTTTCCCGTTTTTTGGCCTTTTTTGGCCCCTGCGGCTTATATAACGGTGCGGCTTATCTATGGATTTTTCAAAAATAAATAAATAAATAATAATAATCTCTCTTTTTTAGCACTCTTTCTAACTATAAATCCACTTCTGTTTTAATTTCCTCTCTTGCCCTCTTTTCACCACACTGTATGACACTGTATGACACTGTGTGCACTGTAAAAAACAACACAGGTGGTGTTGTGTTATGTTGTTTTGTTGAAATGTTAATAAATGGGAGCTTCCTCAAACAGCCATCTCTTTCCCGACAATCCCCTCTGTGCATGAACCCTTACATATGGTAATTAAACATTAAAACACAAAAAAAAAAAAAAACATTAAAACACCCGCGGCTTATAGTCCGGTGCGGCTTATATATGTAAAAAATAGTCAACTTTGCAGGTGCGGCTTATAGTCCGGAATTTACGGTAGTTTTATAGCTCTGGAGCCCAGAGACCTTCGAAGCCATGCCCACTCTACAGTTGTGGATTTGGCTGTTATTGAGTAGCCTAGATGAGGAAATGAGTTTGAGTTGACTCAGTTTGAATATCGTAGTTTACACACAGTCCGTTTTTTTTAATCCGCCATTCGAAAAAAAATCATCTCGCACAGTAAACCTTGCACAGTGGTCCGATGCGTTTTATTATTATGTTCGTCGTTCTATTCGCAATACGAAACAAAAGTCCTCTCCTGTATGCACGTTACAACGTGACTGGCAGATAGCAGCAGCAGCAGCAGGCAGCGGTGATGTGGAGTGCAGCTGGTCGCGGAAGAGGGGTGAGGTGAAGCGAGCCGCTCACTGGAGTGGACTCCAAACAACCTACCCGGCCCCTCCAGTCCGCGGCTCCACACTGACGAAGACATGCTGTGGCATGTGTGTAGTGCCAGGTTTTGTTTTGGCTGCAACTCATCCATCTCGGTCTCGCTGCTTTTGGGTGCGCGCACGTCACTTGAAAATCGGCTCACAGAATCGGCATTTTAGAGTGACCGGCGCAGATCACCGATCGAGGCCGATCACGTGGAAATCGGCCATTTCCGGTCACGTGCCGATCGATCGGTGCATCCCTACTTTAAATGCCAGTTTGTTTACATCAGGCACTGTTATATATATATATATATATATATATAGCATAAAAAACACAATTCCATCCCATAAATGCAAAAAAAAAATTTGAGGGGGATAGGGATATGTCGAAGTTTGGCAGCAATATTGATGTTGTCCAATTTTTTTAGTTTTTGTCATAGGTAACAAAAATCCCCATTATAAAGCATATAAAAAGGCACCATCATATAGCGAAAACATCCCAGAAGAGAAAAAAATGGGACCTGCAGCCATTTTTGTTCTTTACATCATGGCTCTCTTGTTTTTAATAGTATAAAAACCACAAAAAGACATTGAGGCCATCTAATTTTCACCAACCATCTTTTTTCTCTTTCTTTCTTTCTTTCTTTCTTTCTTTCTTTCTTTCTTTCTTTCTTTCTTTCTTTCTTTCTTTCTTTCTACAATTCCAAGGTCTCTGGTCCAGGATGAGAGCATGATTTTCAGCAATGCATGCTATTATGTAAAAACGAGATGGTTTGCCCCTGAAAGATACCCCAAACAGGACAGAATCTGTCCCTAATAATACATATGTGTATTTTTCTATAGGGGGACAGGAGATGTCCCCAATGTGAAGCTGGGCCAAATTCCATACTGTTCGGACTAACAATGCAGAAATGTCCGTAATACGAATATTAAAATGGACAGATGGAAGATACCCTATTGGGGATAGGATATAAGATTATTATCTAGATTATTAACTATCTTCAAAAAATTAAATAAAATAGCATGTAAACATACTGTATATGGAGAATTACGATTACACACCTGTCGAGACTGGGGAGTCTGAGGTTGTTGTGATATCTACTGGCGAGGATGTGGTACTGCTGGGTGTTGTGGGCTCTGTTGTCTGTGCAGTGGTGACAACTGCAGTCAGGAAGAAAGGGCAGGTTTGCACAACAGAGCTGTACCCTCAAATGACTCATGAATGAATGTTTGAAACAAAGTGTGCATATTCTGTCTTTGCATTTTCAGACACAGAACTATTCGTTGTTATTGAGTCAGTCAAAGGCCAACGAAAGAAGAAAGAAGAAACCCAGCTTAAATTTCAACTTTTTCACAAGACTTTCAATGGGGAGTCTGAAAGATAAACGCTCATCAATTAAAATGCCCAAATACTTATAAGATTACACTAATCTGATCTGAGTGCCCTGCAGGGATAAAATGTCCGGAGGAGGATCTGTGGTCTTCCTGCCATTTGAAAACAACATAAATTTAGTTTTTGCTGCATTTAGGACAAGCTTTAAATCAATTAGTTGAGACTTGACGAGATTAAAGGCAGTCTGCAAATAGCCAAGAGCTTGGGTAAGAGTGGATCCACAGGAATAGATGACAGTGTCATCCGCATAAAAATGAAACTTGGAATTAGGAACATTACAGCCCAGCTCATCCACATAAAGGGTGAACAAAATTGGACCTAGGGGCGGACTGGGATAATAATTCAGGCCGGGCATTAGATACCAAGCAGGCCAGGCCGATACGGGCCGACGCGCGTGCCGGCATCCGAAAGGCGTCGGTGAAAAATTTGGGCCGTTTGAAGCTCAATTTGGGCCGTTTGAAGCCCAATTTGGGCCGTTTGAAGTCAGATTTGGGCCGTTTGAAGCCCGATTTGGGCCGTTTGAAGCCCAATTTGGGCCAAGTCCAATTTTACAATGAGATGCACCCACTTTAAACCTGAATAAAGTAATAAAACCACTAGTAAACCAGTAGGCGGCGCCTGGCCTGCTGTTCAGTGAGTGGCCTGGCCTGGACTGCAAATTTTTTTTTTTTTTTTTTTTTTTTTTTGCAGGCCAGGCCAGGCCAGGCCACCGGGCATTTGCCCGACGTGCCCGATTATGCAGTCCGCCACTGATTGGACCCAGGACTGAGCCCTGGGGTACACTAGATGATACATTTAAAATGCTGGATGAGCTGCCTTCAAAGCGTACACACTGAGACCTGTCAGGTAATTCACAAACCAGCCAGCTGCTTGCTCAGACAATCCAATATTAAGTAATTGTTTTCTCAATATGACCACTGTCATCACCACTGGTCCACTGTGTCAAAGGCCTTGGAAAGATCAACAAAAAGTGCTGCACAGTATTTTTTCTGATCCAGTGACTCAATTATATCATCTGTTACTTTTAGGGAGGCTGTAATAATGCTGTTTTTTCCTGAAGCCAGATTGATGAGGAAAGAGTATTTGTAGTGTGCAGGAAATCCTTTAACTGGTCATTTACTAATATTCCAAGGGTCTTTGACAAGATGCACACATTTGAAATGGGCCTATAGTTATTAAGGGAGGTCGATTTTCGGGATACAATTATCTGTAAGAGTGAGCTTAAAGATAGATTGGAGGGGTTTGGCAATAAAATCAGCAGCTAATTAAAAAATATACATTTCCAAATTGTCTGGGCATGCAGGTTTAGTGTGGTCCAGCAAAAGAAGATCTGTGGACCTCTTCAACTGAGAAAAGGGTCAAACAAAAAGGCTGACCAACAGAAATGTCACGATCATTTGGAGGATTACTTTTTGCGGGACAATTCCAAGGTCTCTGGTCCAGGATGAGAGTATGATTTTCAGCAATGCATGCTATTATGTTAATAATTACACACCTGTCGATACTGTGGAAGCTGAGGTTGTTGTGACATCTACTGGTGAGGATGTGGTACTGCTGGGTGTTATTGAGTCAGTCAAAGGAGTAGTGGGTAAAACACCTTGAGGAGGACTGGCAGGTGTTGTGTCAGGAACAGTACTACTGAGTGATGATGTTTGGGGTGTCAGGGTTGACCCAATTCCTGAGACAGAGAAAGACAAATAAAATTTATCAGTAGGGGGGGGGGGGGTATGTCAAAGATTGGCAGCAACTTTAATTTTCATCCATATTTGAGTAATACGAATATTAAAAAGGACAAAATCTGTCCCCAATAGGGTATAAGATTATTACACATCTTATAGAGATAGAGTGTAATATACTGGATAATTACGATTACACACCTGTCAAGACTGTGGAGTGTGAGGTTGTTGTGACATCTACTGGCGAGGATGTGGTACTGCTGGGTGTTGTGGGCTCTGTTGTCTGTGCAGTGGTGACAACTGCAGTCAGGAAGAAAGGGCAGGTTTGCACAACAGAGCTGTACCCTCAAATGACTCATGAATGAATGTTTGAAACAAAGTGTGCATATTCTGTCTTTGCATTTTCAGACACAGAACTATTCATTGTTATTGAGTCAGTCAAAAGAGTAGTGGGTGAAACACCTTGAGTAGGACTGGCAGGTGTTGTGTCAGGCACAGTACTGAGTGATGATGTTTGAGGTGCCAGTGTTGACCCACTTCCTGAGAAAGAAAAATAGAATTAATCAGTATAAATTTGACGGAGTGTTTGGGAACGTCATTATGAATCAATGCATTGTATTAATGGGAAATATGTATTTTTATTTATTTTTAATAACTTTTGTACCCTACGCTAATATACCTCCTATATTTACTATTAGAAGACGGAATCCATCCTCTAACGTGGTGAGTCGTGCAAAAAAAAAAAAAAAAAAAAAATTAGAAGTTTTTTTTTCCTTCATTAGTAACTTCCCACCTACCCTCAGGTCCCAACAGCTCATTCCTACTCAGAATTCTAACCCTAATTCTAAATGCCAGTTTGTTTACATCAGGCGCTGTTATATATATATATTTAGAACACGGCTCTCTTGAATACTCGATTCTGATTGGTCAATCAACAAGATTCACCGGTCATTATTTCTCGACAACCGACCGCTGCTCTGACACACCTGGATTAATCAGTTGATAAGAGCCTTTTGTCAGCAAGACACTACTAATTAGGCCAACCAGTTGCAGCTGTGGTGTCTTGTGTGCCAATTACGAATGAAACCGCTTTGTCGTTGAAAACGCTATTAAAAAATATATTTGAATAATTATTTTTGTCAGATTATTGAATGATTTAGTTGTAGGCCGTGTTCTAAGCGGGATAATGGATAGTGAGCCGGTGATTACTGGAAATAATGACCTTCAGGTGAATGATTAAGCCCTCCGCTGTGCGTCGGGCTCAATCATTCACCTGTCGGTCATTATTTCGCCAGTAATCACCGGCTCACTATCCATTATCCCTTACATATATATATATATATATATATATTTATATATAGCGTAAAAAACACAATTCCATCCCATAAATGCAAAATTGATTTTTGAGGGGGATAGGGATATGTCAAAGTTTGGCAGCAATATTGATGTTGTCCCATTTTTTTTTGTTTTTGTCATAGTTAACAAAAATCCCCATTATAAAGCATATAAAAAGGCACCATCATATAGTGAAAACGTCCCAGAAGAGAAAAAAAGGGACCTGCAGCCATTTTCGTTCTTTACATAAGTTCCATTGCCATTTCCTAATCAATAAGTTATAAATGCATACACATAATTATGCTATAAGTTAACATGACATCTGACACATTAATCAATAAGCTATATTTGCATACACATAATTATTCTTCTCTTTGCTCCGGCCCATGACATCTCACCCTGACATCTCACCCATAGCCCCATAGCAGAGGACTGCTGCTTTTGCTGAGACCTTGTCCAGTGCATCGTGTACCAATAACAACTGATACAGACAGGCAGCCCTGTAGGCTCCAAGTCAAGTCATCACCCCCTCCTCTCTGCCTTTCCTCCTCTCTGCTCTCTCCTTAGAGTATAAAGCATATGTTGACTGTCGGCCATGGGCTGAATATTTGACTCTGTACATTGAACAGAATTGTGTACATTGAGGTTCAGCCCTCTGACAATATACATATATTGCAGAGAATGTATGGTAATAAATATACTTTTATGAGACTTCTTCCTAGACTCATGGCTTCAATTTATTTGGTTTAAGATAAGCTGTGATATATACATTTAGCGGAGATGTAGAATTTTATTCTCTATCACTCTTCAACTGAGAAAAGGGTCAAACAAAAAGGCTGACCAACAGAAATGTCACGATCATTTGGAGGATTATTTTTTGCGGGACAATTCCAAGGTCTCTGGTCCAGGATGAGAGCATGATTTTCAGCAATGCATGCTATTATGTTAATAATTACACACCTGTCGATACTGTGGAGTCTGAGGTTGTTGTGACATCTACTGGTGAGGATGTGGTACTGCTGGGTGTTATTGAGTCAGTCAAAGGAGTAGTGGGTAAAACACCTTGAGGAGGACTGGCAGGTGTTGTGTCAGGAACAGTACTACTGAGTGATGATGTTTGGGGTGTCAGGGTTGACCCAATTCCTGAGACAGAGAAAGACAAATAAAATGTATCAGTGGGGGGGGGGGGGGATGTCAAAGATTGGCAGCAACTTTAATTTTCATCCATATTTGAGTAATACAAATATTAAAAAGGACAAAATCTGTCCCCAATAGGGTATAAGATTATTACACATCTTATAGAGATAGAGTGTAATATACTGGATAATTACGATTACACACCTGTCGAGACTGTGGAGTGTGAGGTTGTTGTGACATCTACTGGCGAGGATGTGGTACTGCTGGGTGTTGTGGGCTCTGTTGTCTGTGCAGTGGTGACAACTGCAGTCAGGAAGAAAGGGCAGGTTTGCACAACAGAGCTGTACCCTCAAATGACTCATGAATGAATGTTTGAAACAAAGTGTGCATATTCTGTCTTTGCATTTTCAGACACAGAACTATTCCTTGTTATTGAGTCAGTCAAAAGAGTAGTGGGTGAAACACCTTGAGGAGGACTGGCAGGTGTGGTGTCAGGAACAGCACTGAGTGATGATGTTTGAGGTGCCAGTGTTGACCCACTTCCTGAGAAAGAAAAATAGAATTAATCAGTATAAATTTGACGGAGTGTTTGGGAACGTCATTATGAATCAATGCATTGTATTAATGGGAAATATGTATTTTTATTTATTTTTTAATAACTTTTGTACCCTACGCTAATATACCTCCTATATTTACTATTAGAAGAGGGAATCCGTCCTCTAACGTGGTGAGTCGTGCAAAAAAAAAAATATATATGAGAAGTTTTTTATTTCTTCATTAGTAACTTCCCACCTACCCTCAGGTCCCAACAGCTCATTCCTACTCAGAATTCTAACCCTAATTCTAAATGCCAGTTTGTTTACATCAGGCGCTGTTATATATATATATTTAGAACACGGCTCTCTTGAATACTCGATTCTGATTGGTCAATCAACAAGATTCACCGGTCATTATTTCTCGACAACCGACCGCTGCTCTGCCACACCTGGATTAATCAGTTGATAAGAGCCTTTTGTCAGCAAGACACTACTAATTAGGCCAACCAGTTGCAGCTGTGGTGTCTTGTGTGCCAATTACGAATGAAACCGCTTTGTCGTTGAAAACGCTATTAAAAAATCTATTTGAATAATTATTTTTGTCAGATTATTGAATGATTTAGTTGTAGGCCGTGTTCTAAGCGGGATAATGGATAGTGAGCCGGTGATTACTGGAAATAATGACCTTCAGGTGAATGATTAAGCCCTCCGCTCCGCGTCGGGCTCAATCATTCACCTGTCGGTCATTATTTCGCCAGTAATCACCGGCTCAATATCCATTATCCCTTACATATATATATATATAGCGTAAAAAACACAATTCCATCCCATAAATGCAAAATTGATTTTTGAGGGGGATAGGGATATGTCAAAGTTTGGCAGCAATATTGATGTTGTCCCATTTTTTTAGTTTTTGTCATAGGTAACAAAAATCCCCATTATAAAGCATATAAAAAGGCACCATCATATAGTGAAAACATCCCAGAAGAGAAAATAAGGGACCTGCAGCCATTTTCGTTCTTTACATCATGGCTCTCTTGTTTTTAATAGTATAAAAACCACAAAAAGACATTGAGGCCATCTAATTTTCACCAACCATCTTTTCTTTCTTTCTTTCTTTCTTTCTTTCTTTCTTTCTTTCTTTCTTTCTTTCTTTCTTTCTTTCTTTCTTTCTTTCTTTCTACAATTCCAAGGTCTCTGGTCCAGGATGAGAGCATGATTTTCAGCAATGCATGCTATTATGTAAAAACGAGATGGTTTGCCCCTGAAAGATACCCCAAACAGGACAGAATCTGTCCCTAATAATACATATGTGTATTTTTCTATAGGGGGACAGGAAATGTCCCCAATGTGAAGCTGGGCCAAATTCCATACTGTTCGGACTAACAATGCAGAAATGTCCGTAATACGAATATTAAAATGGACAGATGGAAGATACCCTATTGGGGATAGGATATAAGATTATTATCTAGATTATTAACTATCTTCAAAAAATAAAATGAAATAGCATGTAAACATACTGTATATGGAGAATTACGATTACACACCTGTCGAGACTGGGGAGTCTGAGGTTGTTGTGACATCTACTAGCGAGGATGTGGTACTGCTGGGTGTTGTGGGCTCTGTTGTCTGTGCAGTGGTGACAACTGCAGTCAGGAAGAAAGGGCAGGTTTGCACAACAGAGCTGTACCCTCAAATGACTCATGAATGAATGTTTGAAACAAAGTGTGCATATTCTGTCTTTGCATTTTCAGACACAGAACTATTCGTTGTCATTGAGTCAGTCAAAGGCGAACGAAAGAAGAAAGAAGAAACCCAGCTTCAATTTCAACTTTTTCACAAGACTTTCAATGTGGAGTCTGAAAGATAAACGATCATCAATTAAAATGCCCAAATACTTGTAAGATTACACTAATTTGATCTTGAGTGCCCTGCAGGGATAAAATGTCCGGAGGAGGATCTGTGGTCTTCCTGCCATTTGAAAACAACATAAATTTAGTTTTTGCTGCATTTAGGACAAGCTTTAAATCAATTAGTTGAGACTTGATGAGATCAAAAGCAGTCTGCAAATAGCCAAGAGCTTGGGTAAGAGTGGATCCACAGGAATAGATGACAGTGTCATCCGCATAAAAATGAAACTTGGAATTAGGAACATTACGGCCCAGCTCATCCACATAAAGGGTGAACAAAACTGGACCCAGGACTGAGCCCTGGGGTACGCCAGATGATACATTTAAAATGCTGGATGAGCTGCCTTCAAAGCGTACACACTGAGACCTGTCAGACAGGTAAATCACAAACCAGCCAGCTGCTTGCTCAGACAATCCAATATTAAGCAATCGTTTTCTCAATATGACCACTGTCATCACCACTGGTCCACTGTGTCAAAGGCCTTGGAAAGATCAACAAAAAGTGCTGCACAGTATTTTTTCTGATCCAGTGACTCAATTATATCATCTGTTACTTTTAGGGAGGCTGTAATAATGCTGTTTTTTCCTGAAGCCAGATTGATGAGGAAAGAGTATTTGTAGTGTGCAGGAAATCCTTGAACTGGTCATTTACTAATATTCCAAGGGTCTTTGACAAGATGCACACATTTGAAATGGGCCTATAGTTATTAAGGGAGGTCGATTTTCGGGATACAATTATCTGTAGAGTGAGCTTAAAGATAGATTGGAGGGGTTTGGCAATAAAATCAGCAGCTAATTAAAAAATATACATTTCCAAATTGTCTGGGCATGCAGGTTTAGTGTGGTCCAGCAAAAGAAGATATGTGGACCTCTTCAACTGAGAAAAGGGTCAAACAAAAAGGCTGACCAACAGAAATGTGACGATCATTTGGAGGATTATTTTTTGCGGGACAATTCCAAGGTCTCTGGTCCAGGATGAGAGCATGATTTTCAGCAATGCATGCTATTATGTTAATAATTACACACCTGTCGATACTGTGGAGTCTGAGGTTGTTGTGACATCTACTGGTGAGGATGTGGTACTGCTGGGTGTTATTGAGTCAGTCAAAGGAGTAGTGGGTAAAACACCTTGAGGAGGACTGGCAGGTGTTGTGTCAGGAACAGTACTACTGAGTGATGATGTTTGGGGTGTCAGGGTTGACCCAATTCCTGAGACAGAGAAAGACAAATTTGGGGTGTCAAAGATTGGCAGCAACTTTAATTTTCATCCATATTTGAGTAATATGAATATTAAAAAGGACAAAATCTGTCCCCAATAGGGTATAAGATTATTACACATCTTACAGAGATAGAGTGTAATATACTGGATAATTACGATTACACACCTGTCGAGACTGTGGAGTGTGAGGTTGTTGTGACATCTACTGGCGAGGATGTGGTACTGCTGGGTGTTGTGGGCTCTGTTGTCTGTGCAGTGGTGACAACTGCAGTCAGGAAGAAAGGGCAGGTTTGCACAACAGAGCTGTACCCTCAAATGACTCATGAATGAATGTTTGAAACAAAGTGTGCATATTCTGTCTTTGCATTTTCAGACACAGAACTATTCCTTGTTATTGAGTCAGTCAAAAGAGTAGTGGGTGAAACACCTTGAGGAGGACTGGCAGGTGTGGTGTCAGGAACAGCACTGAGTGATGATGTTTGAGGTGCCAGTGTTGACCCACTTCCTGAGAAAGAAAAATAGAATTAATCAGTATAAATTTGACGGAGTGTTTGGGAACGTCATTATGAATCAATGCATTGTATTAATGGGAAATATGTATTTTTATTTATTTTTTAATAACTTTTGTACCCTACGCTAATATACCTCCTATATTTACTATTAGAAGAGGGAATCCGTCCTCTAACGTGGTGAGTCGTGCAAAAAAAAAAAATATATATGAGAAGTTTTTTATTCCTTCATTAATAACTTCCCACCTACCCTCAGGTCCCAACAGCTCATTCCTACTCAGAATTCTAACCCTAATTCTAAATGCCAGTTTGTTTACATCAGGCGCTGTTATATATATATATTTAGAACACGGCTCTCTTGAATACTCGATTCTGATTGGTCAATCAACAAGATTCACCGGTCATTATTTCTCGACAACCGACCGCTGCTCTGCCACACCTGGATTAATCAGTTGATAAGAGCCTTTTGTCAGCAAGACACTACTAATTAGGCCAACCAGTTGCAGCTGTGGTGTCTTGTGTGCCAATTACGAATGAAACCGCTTTGTCGTTGAAAACGCTATTAAAAAATCTATTTGAATAATTATTTTTGTCAGATTATTGAATGATTTAGTTGTAGGCCGTGTTCTAAGCGGGATAATGGATAGTGAGCCGGTGATTACTGGAAATAATGACCTTCAGGTGAATGATTAAGCCCTCCGCTCCGCGTCGGGCTCAATCATTCACCTGTCGGTCATTATTTCGCCAGTAATCACCGGCTCAATATCCATTATCCCTTACATATATATATATATAGCGTAAAAAACACAATTCCATCCCATAAATGCAAAATTGATTTTTGAGGGGGATAGGGATATGTCAAAGTTTGGCAGCAATATTGATGTTGTCCCATTTTTTTAGTTTTTGTCATAGGTAACAAAAATCCCCATTATAAAGCATATAAAAAGGCACCATCATATAGTGAAAACATCCCAGAAGAGAAAATAAGGGACCTGCAGCCATTTTCGTTCTTTACATCATGGCTCTCTTGTTTTTAATAGTATAAAAACCACAAAAAGACATTGAGGCCATCTAATTTTCACCAACCATCTTTTCTTTCTTTCTTTCTTTCTTTCTTTCTTTCTTTCTTTCTTTCTTTCTTTCTTTCTACAATTCCAAGGTCTCTGGTCCAGGATGAGAGCATGATTTTCAGCAATGCATGCTATTATGTAAAAACGAGATGGTTTGCCCCTGAAAGATACCCCAAACAGGACAGAATCTGTCCCTAATAATACATATGTGTATTTTTCTATAGGGGGACAGGAAATGTCCCCAATGTGAAGCTGGGCCAAATTCCATACTGTTCGGACTAACAATGCAGAAATGTCCGTAATACGAATATTAAAATGGACAGATGGAAGATACCCTATTGGGGATAGGATATAAGATTATTATCTAGATTATTAACTATCTTCAAAAAATAAAATGAAATAGCATGTAAACATACTGTATATGGAGAATTACGATTACACACCTGTCGAGACTGGGGAGTCTGAGGTTGTTGTGACATCTACTAGCGAGGATGTGGTACTGCTGGGTGTTGTGGGCTCTGTTGTCTGTGCAGTGGTGACAACTGCAGTCAGGAAGAAAGGGCAGGTTTGCACAACAGAGCTGTACCCTCAAATGACTCATGAATGAATGTTTGAAACAAAGTGTGCATATTCTGTCTTTGCATTTTCAGACACAGAACTATTCGTTGTCATTGAGTCAGTCAAAGGCGAACGAAAGAAGAAAGAAGAAACCCAGCTTCAATTTCAACTTTTTCACAAGACTTTCAATGTGGAGTCTGAAAGATAAACGATCATCAATTAAAATGCCCAAATACTTGTAAGATTACACTAATTTGATCTTGAGTGCCCTGCAGGGATAAAATGTCCGGAGGAGGATCTGTGGTCTTCCTGCCATTTGAAAACAACATAAATTTAGTTTTTGCTGCATTTAGGACAAGCTTTAAATCAATTAGTTGAGACTTGATGAGATCAAAAGCAGTCTGCAAATAGCCAAGAGCTTGGGTAAGAGTGGATCCACAGGAATAGATGACAGTGTCATCCGCATAAAAATGAAACTTGGAATTAGGAACATTACGGCCCAGCTCATCCACATAAAGGGTGAACAAAACTGGACCCAGGACTGAGCCCTGGGGTACGCCAGATGATACATTTAAAATGCTGGATGAGCTGCCTTCAAAGCGTACACACTGAGACCTGTCAGACAGGTAAATCACAAACCAGCCAGCTGCTTGCTCAGACAATCCAATATTAAGCAATCGTTTTCTCAATATGACCACTGTCATCACCACTGGTCCACTGTGTCAAAGGCCTTGGAAAGATCAACAAAAAGTGCTGCACAGTATTTTTTCTGATCCAGTGACTCAATTATATCATCTGTTACTTTTAGGGAGGCTGTAATAATGCTGTTTTTTCCTGAAGCCAGATTGATGAGGAAAGAGTATTTGTAGTGTGCAGGAAATCCTTGAACTGGTCATTTACTAATATTCCAAGGGTCTTTGACAAGATGCACACATTTGAAATGGGCCTATAGTTATTAAGGGAGGTCGATTTTCGGGATACAATTATCTGTAGAGTGAGCTTAAAGATAGATTGGAGGGGTTTGGCAATAAAATCAGCAGCTAATTAAAAAATATACATTTCCAAATTGTCTGGGCATGCAGGTTTAGTGTGGTCCAGCAAAAGAAGATATGTGGACCTCTTCAACTGAGAAAAGGGTCAAACAAAAAGGCTGACCAACAGAAATGTGACGATCATTTGGAGGATTATTTTTTGCGGGACAATTCCAAGGTCTCTGGTCCAGGATGAGAGCATGATTTTCAGCAATGCATGCTATTATGTTAATAATTACACACCTGTCGATACTGTGGAGTCTGAGGTTGTTGTGACATCTACTGGTGAGGATGTGGTACTGCTGGGTGTTATTGAGTCAGTCAAAGGAGTAGTGGGTAAAACACCTTGAGGAGGACTGGCAGGTGTTGTGTCAGGAACAGTACTACTGAGTGATGATGTTTGGGGTGTCAGGGTTGACCCAATTCCTGAGACAGAGAAAGACAAATTTGGGGTGTCAAAGATTGGCAGCAACTTTAATTTTCATCCATATTTGAGTAATATGAATATTAAAAAGGACAAAATCTGTCCCCAATAGGGTATAAGATTATTACACATCTTACAGAGATAGAGTGTAATATACTGGATAATTACGATTACACACCTGTCGAGACTGTGGAGTGTGAGGTTGTTGTGACATCTACTGGCGAGGATGTGGTACTGCTGGGTGTTGTGGGCTCTGTTGTCTGTGTAGTGGTGACAACTGCAGTCAGGAAGAAAGGGCAGGTTTGCACAACAGAGCTGTACCCTCAAATGACTCATGAATGAATGTTTGAAACAAAGTGTGCATATTCTGTCTTTGCATTTTCAGACACAGAACTATTCCTTGTTATTGAGTCAGTCAAAAGAGTAGTGGGTGAAACACCTTGAGGAGGACTGGCAGGTGTTGTGTCAGGCACAGTACTGAGTGATGATGTTTGAGGTGCCAGTGTTGACCCACTTCCTGAGAAAGAAAAATAGAATTAATCAGTATAAGTTTGACGGAGTGTTTGGGAACGTCATTATGAATCAATGCATTGTATTAATGGGAAATATGTATTTTTATTTATTTTTTAATAACTTTTGTACCCTATGTTAATATACCTCCTATATTTACTATTAGAAGAGGGACTCCGTCCTCTAACGTGGTGAGTCGTGCAAAAAAAAAAAAAAAAAAATCTTACGAGAATAATTTTTTTCTTCTTCATTAGTAACTTCCCACCTCCCCTCAGGTCCCAACATCTCATTCCTACTCAGAATTCTAACCCTTTAAATGCCAGTTTGTTTACATCATGGCGCTGTTTTGTTTTTTTAATACTGTATATAGCGTAAAAACCACAATTCCATCCCATAAATGCAAAATGGAGTTTCGAGGGGGATAGATAACATTAGATATAGAGGTCCATCCTTATGGAATTCCACCCCCCCTTCAATCAGAACCTGTCAATCATTGCCTATTCTTAAATCAAGAATGAAAAAAACCCTGTTAAATCAATAACATCTCTTATCTGCATACATGTTTTTATCTCTTCTTCTTTACTTTCTTTTCTTTCTTTTTGTTCGTTAAATTTTAATTTTATTTCATACTTACTGATTTTATTTCTACTTATGTTATACAAGTAGAGGCCTCGTATAGGCCCTTGCGGGTCTCCTGCCTCTACTTTGCACATTTATTGTCGTGTTGATAACTATCAGTATTTTTTTGTATGTTTGAATATGTGCTAAATAAACAAAAAAAAAAAAAAAAAAAAAAAAATAGCCTGGGATATGTCAAAGTTTTGCAGCAATATTGATGTCATAGTTAACAAAAAGCCCCATTATAAAGCATATAAAAAAGCGAAAACGTCCCAGAACAGAAACAATTATAATAAAGGGGGACACGCAGCCATTTTTGTTCTTTACATCATGGCTATTTTTTTTAATAGTATAAAAACCACAAAAGGCCATTGAAGCCATGTCATTTTAACCAACCACTATTAATCAATCAATTAATTAATTTAATATATAGATGGGTGCCCTCCCCCCTAACAGGATGGATTCAACATAGGCCTGGTAAAAGAGGCTCAGCATGGTTTTGTCTATGTAAAGACGGGACAGTTTTCTCAGGGTTGTTATAGCGCCACCATCAGGTGAATTGGTGTAGCCCCCCCCCCCCCTCCTAGGGCACTTTGACTGAACCTAACTACCAAGTTTGGTAGCTGTAGCTCTTAAAGTTTCTGAGCTACAGCTAATTTTTTGCAACAATTTTTTTTAAACCCCATTCAAGTGACTGGGAGTGAAAATTGCACTCGCGAATATTGCAAAAACTGCACAATGAATCTCTTAGCAAAGTAAAACCACACCTCTCATCAACAAGCGTCATGTTTTGAGGTCCCATATGTCTATAGTGTGAAACATGTTGGTCAAATAGCGTGCCTAACTTTTGTCCAGATATAATGAATAAATACTTTATAACTAGAAAGGGCACACTTTTTGTAGACAATTTTATTGTGCTTCCTCCCCCATTGGCAATGTGTTGCTAGGCCATTGCTAGAATATGTCCCCAATAGGGTTTAATACGATTATTAAACTTCTTTAGAAAAAATACATACATTTGTGTGTAATATACTGTATACCAGAGAATTAGGACTACACACCTGCGGAGACTGTGGATTCTGAGGCTGTGCTGCCATCTGGTGGTGAGAACGTGGTACTGCTGACTGTTGTGGGCTCTGCAGTGGTGACAACTGCAGTCAGGAAGAAAGGGAAGGTTTGCACAACAGAGCTTCTTTCTTCTTTTGAGTTTTATGGTGGCTGGCAAACAGTTTTTGGTACATTACCGCAACCTTCTGAATTTTTGTAGTTTCACAATGCAAATTACTTACAGTGATAAAAATAAACCGTGTCCCCCCAAATTCATAATATCACTCAGACCCATTTGTCAGATTTTGTGCAAATGTTTCCCTCAGTATTTTAACTATATATGTTCCAGATAGATCCACCACAACCTCTTCCCCTTCAAACCAGCAGCACAGTTCATAACTATGAAGGCACGGAATCGCTTCTTGTCCATTCAGATAACGTTATTCTGACTTCCTTCTCCAGTTCCTTTCGTACAGCCATCCCTTCTTCGTTTCTTTCCCATCTCCACCTCTTAGCAGCCTCAGCATATGATAATCCCCGTTCTTCTCTCATGTTGTTTGCTTCCCTTTCCTTCTTTCTTCGTGGACACTGAGCAGACCCCGTATCATGATTCCCCTCACTTGACTTGCTCCTTCTCTATGCTGCACTGTTCTACATCACAGTCGATGAGCAGAGCATCACAGTCGGTCTTCCAACATCTCCTAGATGTTTTGTTTCTAGTACACACACACCTTCCACCTCACACACACCTCACACACACCTTCTACCTCACACACACCTCACACACACCTTCTACCTCACACACACCTCACACACACCTTCCACCTCACACACACCTCACACACACCTTCCACCTCACACACACCTTCCACCTCACACACACTTCACACACACCTTCCACCTCACACACACCTCACACCTCACACACACCTCACACACACCTTCCACCTCACACACACCTTCCACCTCACACACCTTCCACCTCACACACACCTTCCACCTCACACACACCTTCCACCTCACACACACCTTCCACCTCACACACACCTCACACACACCTTCCACCTCACACACACCTCACACACACCTTCCACCTCACACACACCTCACACACACCTTCCACCACACACACACCTCACACACACCTTCCACCTCACACACACCTCACACACACCTTCCACCTCACACACACCTCACACACACCTTCCACCACACACACACCTCACACACACCTTCCACCTCACACACACCTCACACACACCTTCCACCTCACACACACCTTCCACCTCACACACACCTTCCACCTCACACACACCTCACACACACCTCACACACACCTTCCACCTCACACACACCTCACACACACCTTCCACCTCACACACACCTCACACACACCTTCCACCTCACACACACCTTCCACCTCACACACACCTCACACACACCTTCCACCTCACACACACCTTCCACCTCACACACACCTCACACACACCTTCCACCTCACACACACCTCACACACACCTTCCACCACACACACACCTCACACACACCTTCCACCTCACACACACCTCACACACACCTTCCACCACACACACACCTCACACACACCTTCCACCTCACACACACCTTCCACCACACACACACCTCACACACACCTTCCACCACACACACACCTCACACACACCTTCCACCTCACACACACCTTCCACCTCACACACACCTCACACACACCTCACACACACCTTCCACCTCACACACACCTTCCACCTCACACACACCTCACACACACCTCACACACACCTTCCACCTCACACACACCTCACACACACCTTCCACCTCACACACACCTCACACACACCTTCCACCTCACACACACCTTCCACCTCACACACACCTTCCACCTCACACACACCTCACACACACCTCACACACACCTTCCACCTCACACACACCTCACACACACCTCACACATACCTTCCACCTCACACACACCTCACACACACCTTCCACCTCACACACACCTCACACACACCTTCCACCTCACACACACCTTCCACCTCACACACACCTCACACACACCTTCCGCCTCACACACACCTCACACACACCTTCCACCTCACACACACATCACACACACCTCACACACACCTTCCACCTCACACACCTTCCACCTCACACACACCTCACACACACCTCACACACACCTTCCACCTCACACACACCTCACACACACCTCACACACACCTTCCACCTCACACACACCTCACACACACCTCACACACACCTTCCACCTCACACACACCTCACACACACCTTCCACCTCACACACACCTCACACACACCTCACACACACCTTCCACCTCACACACACCTCACACACACCTTCCACCTCACACACACCTCACACACACATCTACCGACATTGGCACATCACTGAACACTCCTTTCTTTCTGACTTCAGACTCAAGCAGGAAACATTCACAGACATACTCTCCAAACACACTCATCTGAAAAGCTTTCTCAGACACACGCTCAATCAACGATACAACTTCTAGTGATCCTGGTTGAACGAACGTCTCCGACGTGTCCTCCAATAAACCTCCCGACCACATGTGGATCCTTAGAAATCCCGTCTTTCTGTGTCACAGCCACCATTCCAACAAGAAAATGCTCATCGGTAGAATCATTCAAATCCTTTTGTTTCCTTTTATGATTCTTGTTATCAAGTCCTCTCATGTCCTCATTTCAAATGTCGCTCTCCAATTCCTCTGACGCCATTTCCTCCTCGGCCGCCATCCCAGCGCACAACAGAGCTGTATACCCTCAATTGACTACAAAACGGCAACTTTTCAGGAACTGTTCTAAAAATAGTATTGAACACCACATCGTCAAAGTTGGCACAATGTCTTCATTATGGTCAGTTACTCGCTGGATATGTCATTACATTATTAATATCTTAACTGAATGAGCTCAAATGGTGTTACAGGATTATTATTCTGACTTCGAGACACTTCTTCCGGGGTGCACGGCCTCCCACAGCCACTCGCCGTCCGGAGCATAGCCGCGCGCAGATACCTCCAGGTGGCTCCTCCAGCAACCAGCGCGAGCCTGCTGAGTTAGAGCCACCGTCGCCTCTCAATAGAGAGCCGCAGGAACGAGTCCAGAAATCATCGATGAGAACACTCCTGGTTCTTCACTGTTTTCGCCTATGGGATTTTTGAATGGGTTTTTGGCGCGATGCTTCTAATAAGGTCTCTGGGCAATGCAAGCTTAATCAAACGCGAACCAGTGTTCAGTAGGATAATCTTCACACACGAGGACCACTTTCATGAGTTTTTAAGCTTTTACGTGCCGTTAAAAGGGCGGCTAGCTAGCAAGCGGCTAAATGAGACTACACTGTTGAGTCGACGGGGATATTATACGTCAATAACGTCATCACTTCAAAGGACGAACACGGAAATTCTCTTTCCCTCACCTGGTTCAGCCCGGGGTAATCAGTGCACAGCAGCGCACACATCAACAACAGTCCAGGTTGAGTGCTGACGTGACGTGGAAGCCTATGCGACACTGTGTGTAGTTCTGGATTATCTTACCTTGAGCTTTTTACTTCTAGGGCTCGCATTTACTCTTCAAAACTCATGAAAGTGGTCCTCATGTGTGAAGATTATCCGGCTGAACACTGGTTCGCATTTGATTAAGCTTGCATTGCCCAGAGACCTTATTAGAAGCATCGCGCCAAAAACCCATTCAAAAATCCCATAGACGAAAACAGTGAAGAACCAGGAAGTCCGGGACTTCCGCGTTCCGACTACAAAAATACGTCATCCCTGCGGCTCTCTATAACGCTAACATTACTCTCATCAGAAACCACTTCGATCTGCATAGTTTAAATTAGTCTGCAGCCTAGAGATAATTTGAAAACATTTTATTGATTTATTTACATCAGACGAAGTCAGATATAAACAAAACAAAGTCAGAAAATCAATGATGACGTTCGGTTCTGCTCTACCGCGCCTGCTTTCTGGATAATTCCTCATGCCTGCCTCCTAGGGAGGGGCGGAGCTCAGAGGTCGACAGCTTGAGGACGAATGGAGTTACGAGACTTAGTCACAAGATCGTTTTCATGCTTTTCCACTGGTTACATTTTGTAAAACCAGACATGAAGGGTGACCAATGGCATTGATTTATGACAATAAATCAAAATGTGAAAAAAGTGGACATGCATCCGCCCGACAGCGTCGATATTCTGTTTTTGCATTTTCTTTCTCACTGACCTTGCGTGCAGGTGGCGTCGTAGTCCAAGCAGCAGTCGCGGAATACCGGGCACATTTCGTCGCAGTAGCACCCTCTGTCACAGGTGTTGTTAAAACCAGTGCAGCACATCACAGGGTGGTTTGAGCATCCTGGAGCACACAGTCAAAATAAGAGATCCTTTAACGCCGTATGTACTGTTTGATAACTGTAAATAAAATAAATTTAAAATAATTCTTGTGAACATCTTGTGATATCTTCCAATAACCAACCAGTGATACAAACACTACACACATGAAGAAAATGGTGCTTTGGTTCTTTAAAGGGGTGTGTGGTTCCACGAAGAACCATTACTTACGAAAGAACCATTTTATTTAGTGGATAGTAATTCTTCTTGATATAAAAAAAAAATCTTGATTTTTAGTTATTGGATGGTGGGTGATGGCATATATGTGAAGATAACCAAACCCCTCCAGTATTAGTATTTTGCAATTACATTGGAGGCTATACAAGGGCAGATAAACAAACACATTTCAGGTTCAGGTTTCTTTCAGGTTTGAATGGTTCTTTGTGGAATCAAAAATGATTCTTCCACGGCAAGAACCATTTTCAGTTCCAGCTTGCACCATTATTTGTCTGTGTGTAGTCAGGCAGATGAGCAGTAACTCACCATCTGGGCTATTGGTGACAGTACTCAGGTTTCCAGTCAGAGGGATCGCTGAGGAATTTGGTGACATTCTCAAGGCACTGTTCAGCTGATCCTGGGTCAGCTTGGCACTGTTCAGCTGATCCTGGGTCAGGTTCAAGGCACTGTTCAGCTGATACTGGGTCAGGTTGGCACCATGGTTGGCACGGTACAGGTTAAATAGACGGTTCAGCTGATCCTGGGTCAGGTCGGCACGGCGAAGGAAACTGGGAAGGCTGGGAATGTTTGAATGGTCTGGGATGGGTGGGTGCAAAAAGGTAAAGATAGTTGTTATAGCACCACCATCAGGTCAATCAGTCACTTTTTTAGGCCAGAGTAGAAGAGGACTTTATGAATCTATCCACCCAATTTGGGAACTATCTTATGGTTTGTTATAGCGCCCCCTATAGGCGAAATTACTTTTTTTTTTTTTACATATCTGCACACCTGGACCAAGTTTGCGTAGCATCAGACTCCCATGACTCCTCCCATGTGTTGAACCCTAAGTATGTGCTAATGAATTATGGTAGCAGGTACAGTTACATGCTGCCACTCCCGACGTTCTGCCACTCCGAAATATCGGCACTCAGAAAGGGATCATGTCCTCCCCCAGACCCTAACCCAAAACCTAACCTCTCCCACCCCCACGCCTAAACCTAAGGTCGGCATTGCGGCTTCTAAGGTGAACGACCGCCAGTCCGAATAATGGAAGTTAACGTTCGGAGTGGCAGGGCTTCGGAAAGGCAGACAGTTACCAGCAGGTACAGGGTCCCTCTGTGTATGCACAATTGTTACAAGCATTAATTTGTCCCTTTATCAGTAAAACTTATTAATGGGCTCCCCCTGGAGGACAGACAGAAAAACACAAGGCTCTGAGATAACTTCACAGCCCCTAACAATCGTCTGCTTGCTTACAGTACATGTGAAGTCTAACAATCGCTTGTTTGCTTGCATGTAAAGTGAGATACATTAGTATCATGGGTAACATTATTGCACTGTATTGTATTTTGCACAGCATTATTGTATTGTGATACGTATGGACTGGGTAAGTATGCCTGTAAGGTTAATTAGTGTGAATGACTCTGTGACTACCTCAAGTTTTGTTTTATTTAGTTGTTTTGGTCTATCTTGGTCTAGTGTTTGCACATGTCACCATTTATTGTGTCCTAAATGCAGGGCACCCAAACCTTTTTAGGATGAGAGCTACTTCTTTTCCCCTTGCCCCCCCCAAGTGCATATTTAGCACATTTTAACAGCATTATATTATTTATTTAACATTATTGAATAATGTTATAATGTTAAATGAGTTAGCTATACATGAGTGGGATTTAGGTTATACATAAAAAAATAAAACATTTTGGATTTATTTGGCGAGCTACTTATTGATGGTCCGAGATCTACCGGGAGATCTATACCTATTGGGCACCTGTGCCGCAATGTATTGTCTGTGTGTGATGCAGCCTCCAACCCAAGACCAAATTCCCCCACGAGAGACAAATGAAGTAACCTTGAACCTTGAACAATATGAAGGCTCTACTATGGCAACTTTGAAAATGTGACTTTTTGGAGCTTAAAAATGGCAGCCATCATGGATTAGAAAGTCAAAAAAGGTAAAATCATCAAAACGACATAAATTATGTCCTTCGACCAAAAAGTCCAGAGGCTCTCTGGATGTTTACTTTTTGCCAAAAACAAGAAAAGTATAATAAATAATTAGTTTTACTACTACATTGTACTTTAAACAAAATATTCTGTTAACTCATTCCCCGCCAGAGTTCCAAACGAAAAGTCGCCAGCCACCACCAGGGTTTCTGAGCATTTTCAGTGATTTTCCACGACCCACAGAATATTTTCTTCTATGAGTATGTAAACACCAAATACCCCAAAAGACAGAAAAAGCCTCTACTTTCATGGAAAAAAATAGTTTGCTTCTGCCTTTTTCCATTCTTTAGTTATCGACACTTGAATGTAGGTCGTTTTCACGAAAAACGCCCGTCTCTGACAGGCAAGCCGAGTACATGCCTGTTTCTGCAGCGAAACGAGTTGAGAAATTCACCCTGCACAGAGAGCAGACGGGGCGGGTTGTGCTCTCATGTTCTCCGTGGGTCTGGTGCTTCCTGGTACTCGGTGTGTGGAGGTCTGGTGCTTCCTGGTACTCGGTGTGTGGAGGTCTGGGGGCATATTTGACGGCTGAAATGTACACGATGTGAGGGGTTCACAAAGCGGATTACTAATCTAAGTGACAGGAGAAATGTTTGGTGTGTGTTCACCATGCTTCTAGTGAAAGAGATCATCCAGCGCTGAGTGACTGTCAGTCTGTCACGAGCTTGTGTCATAACGCACCGTGTCCGGGGGTGAACATGTCCTTGCACCGCTTTGAGGATCCAGGCTGGATGTGTTTTATGAGCTACCTGCATGAAGGGAGATCCATGCTGAAAATGCTTGCTGGTTTTGTGGGGCAAAAAACTCTGGCTTGCATTGCAGAGGAATATACTGTACGAGTATGGTACCACTTCATAAGGTGGCCAAGGGTGCCATCTATCGTATGGCAGTGAAAAGACGGTGTCAATCCGAACAGTTGTCTCCTAAACAATCTGGGAACCCATCGGTTAAACAAACAAAAAAAACAAAAAAAACTCTAATTCTCTAAAAACCTCTGGTGGCAGCCCCGTTTCAATAGGGTGAAACAGGAACTCAAGAGGCGCGGTCGGCAGCGGAAGAAAATACCTTTCCGCCAGTGTTCATTTTGGCAGCTATTTTAGATTTAGTCTTAGTCTTTGGACAAAAACGCTTTATTAGTTTTAGTCACATTTTAGTCATTTCTATCCTTGACAGTTTTAGTCTAGTTTTAGTCAACGACAA
>NC_139644.1:48197794-48357794 GCF_964638095.1 Poromitra crassiceps | reverse complement strand
ACACAAGGAGGCATTGTGACATCACTGATGCAATAACATTTAGTGAGCAACACACACACACACACACACACAGTATCAGCATTGATTAGTTGTTATATGATCAATGTAAACATGCATGCTCTTTCAAGGCAGTATGAAAAACACACAATGAAAGTTAATAACTGATACTAATATAATAAGGAGGGTGGTTAAACAAAATGCATATTACATTAGCCTACTCAGAGTAACAGGAAAATATTGCTAACATTATGCAGCGTACTGTAACCTAGTTTTCAATAACAGAGTACAACAGAATGCCATTAAGCTCGTACTGTAAGCTAGTTTTCAACAACAGAGTACAACAGAATGCCATTAAGCTCGTACTGTAACCTAGTTTTCAATAACAGAGTACAACAGAATGCCATTAAGCTCGTACTGTAACCTAGTTTTCAACAACAGAGTACAACAGAATGCCATTAAGCTCGTACTGTAAGCTAGTTTTCAATAACAGAGTACAACAGAATGCCATTAAGCTCGTACTGTAACCTAGTTTTCAATAACAGAGTACAACAGAATGCCATTAAGCTCGTACTGTAAGCTAGTTTTCAATAACAGAGTACAACAGAATGCCATTAAGCTCGTACTGTAAGCTAGTTTTCAATAACAGAGTACAACAGAATGCCATTAAGCTCGTACTGTAACCTAGTTTTCAATAACAGAGTACAACAGAATGCCATTAAGCTCGTACTGTAACCTAGTTTTCAACAACAGAGTACAACAGAATGCCATTAAGCTCGTACTGTAAGCTAGTTTTCAATAACAGAGTACAACAGAATGCCATTAAGCTCGTACTGTAAGCTAGTTTTCAATAACAGAGTACAACAGAATGCCATTAAGCTCGTACTGTAAGCTAGTTTTCAATAACAGAGTACAACAGAATGCCATTAAGCTCGTACTGTAAGCTAGTTTTCAACAACAGAGTACAACAGAATGCCATTAAGCTCGTACTGTAAGCTAGTTTTCAACAACAGAGTACAACAGAATGCCATTAAGCTCGTACTGTAACCTAGTTTTCAACAACAGAGTACAACAGAATGCCATTAAGCTCGTACTGTAAGCTAGTTTTCAATAACAGAGTACAACAGAATGCCATTAAGCTCGTACTGTAAGCTAGTTTTCAATAACAGAGTACAACAGAATGCCATTAAGCTCGTACTGTAAGCTAGTTTTCAACAACAGAGTACAACAGAATGCCATTAAGCTCGTACTGTAAGCTAGTTTTCAACAACAGAGTACAACAGAATGCCATTAAGCTCGTACTGTAACCTAGTTTTCAACAACAGAGTACAACAGAATGCCATTAAGCTCGTACTGTAAGCTAGTTTTCAATAACAGAGTACAACAGAATGCCATTAAGCTCGTACTGTAAGCTAGTTTTCAATAACAGAGTACAACAGAATGCCATTAAGCTCGTACTGTAAGCTAGTTTTCAACAACAGAGTACAACAGAATGCCATTAAGCTCGTACTGTAAGCTAGTTTTCAACAACAGAGTACAACAGAATGCCATTAAGCTCGTACTGTAAGCTAGTTTTCAATAACAGAGTACAACAGAATGCCATTAAGCTCGTACTGTAAGCTAGTTTTCAATAACAGAGTACAACAGAATGCCATTAAGCTCGTACTGTAAGCTAGTTTTCAACAACAGAGTACAACAGAATGCCATTAAGCTCGTACTGTAAGCTAGTTTTCAACAACAGAGTACAACAGAATGCCATTAAGCTCGTACTGTAACCTAGTTTTCAACAACAGAGTACAACAGAATGCCATTAAGCTCGTACTGTAACCTAGTTTTCAACAACAGAGTACAACAGAATGCCATTAAGCTCGTACTGTAACCTAGTTTTCAATAACAGAGTACAACAGAATGCCATTAAGCTCGTCACATCTTATTTTCTGGAACCTACCTTGGTAGTTTTCGTCTTGATGAATAGTGAAGCTGTTGGTCTAGTTCAGCTTTATATGAAGAGACAACTACACAGACCTGAATAGATGCAACATGATCCTCAACCAAACCAGGACATGGATTTTGATTGCCAACCCTGGTTAGATAATGCTGTTCATGTGGAAAATGTCCCATATTCTAAATTCACATGACAGCATGTTGGTAAGACTGAAGTCTTCACACACCGAGCATGCACACGCACGGACACACGCATGCACGCACACATCGTGCATGAATTCACCACCAAGGAGCACATCACCAACAAGATGTGAGCAGTGGTCCTCACCAAGGCAGAGAAGTTGCTGAAGGTGAGCACCCAGCCCTACATCAGCTCCATCCTGGATGCCCTGATGGAGCTGACCAGCCACGGCTTCTCCGGAGTCTGCACGGTTTTTTTCAGGGAGGTGGTGGACAATCATGAGCAAGAACAAAGATGCTACAAGAAGGTGGAGCAGCTGATTCTAGATGGTCTGCAGCAGAGGTTTGACATCTCCAGCCCAGCAGTGTTCATCCATATCTTTGAGCAGATACTTCCCCAGAGTTGGGAGTCTCAGGGTAGGGAAGAGCTCTTTAACCCATTGATACCTGATGCAGCATTTGTGTGTGTATCCCTTTAAGACCGCGAACCGTGTCATACGCGGTTCGCGGTCTTAAAGGGATACACACACAAATGAGGGATATACATGCAAATGCTGCATCAGGTATCAATGGGTTAAGGTCATCCAACGCTGCCAGGACCAAGTCATCAAGAAATATTTTTCCATTATTTTTTTATTTTTAAAAATATATTTTCATGTCTGGGGGGAAATCAAGATTGTGTGAATTTGGACCCAGTTTAATGCAGACCAGTTTGATTCTTTCTCTTTTCCAATGTTATAATTGTGCGAGTTGATTCTGCCTATTTTTTTGATTATTTTCCGGGTTGGAACGAATATTGTTTGTTCCCCCGGTTGGCATTTCAAGATGTAATCAAAGCAAGAACTGGCTTATCAACAAACAAAACCATGTCCTTGGTTGTGGATCATGTTGCGTCTATTCAGGTCTGTGTTTGTGCCTCCACTGGCTTCCTTCCACCATTGTACAGTATCTCTTTACTTGGTCAGATTCCGTCTTTACCCAATGAGCTGAATAGTTTCACCAGCCGCTTTGAGAGGTTTGACCTGGCATGGTCGACAACTGACACCACCTCACGCCTTCCACCACATCACCGTCCAAGAACAGAATGTGCCACGCCGGCACAAAGGCAGTGGTGGCCTAAAGCAGGGTTCTCAACCTTTTTGAGCCGCAACCTCCAAAAAAGGTTTGCAACCCCCCTTCCCACCGTTGCCCCAACAGCAGTGCACATGCATTCACACACTGATTTCACTCACTCACCAAAATGTTTTTTACACAGTTTAAATATAGTTAATACTTTATATAGCATTATAATACATTGAATCATTGGTATGGGAGAGTTGATCATCATGGGAGAAAAATATTATTTTTCGCTAACACGTTCAGTCATAAGTCATTTATAAGCCTTTAGTTAATGATGAACTAATCACTTACAAAACATGAATATACATTTGTAGATGATTAATAAATGTTATGTTAAAATATCACAAATGTGTTGTAAGTCATCTATAAACCTTTAGTAAATGAAGTGTTCCTCACCTGTTATAAATGATGTGTAAATCATTTACAATTAATTTACAAGGCTTTCTGAACCCCCTAATCTAAAGTGTAAACCATTCATCACACATAAATGTGTTACATACAAGGGGGTAGCTTTGTCAAAATTGAAGCCAATGTGGAAGTGCACTTAAACCTGCATTCTTTCGAATGGACTGCAGGGGGCGACCCATTGGTCTGTGGAATTCTGTTTTTGACGCCTCACATATGGCATTTGGGCCATTGCCATCTTGCATCTCGACACAAGTCCAGGGGTTTCAGCGAGGCCATCTTTGGATGACGTCACCCACTGGTTGGGAACGAACTAGACTCTCATCCAAACCCCTGTCTGAACATGGAAGCAGTAGACGAAAAGTTTGAGTTCTTATATCTATTTCTCACATCGATAAATGGGCAGATGAATGTGTACAGGATAAAAAAAAAAGGGCTACAGCAACTGGATCGAGTGTTATATTCACGATATTCAAGGAAGCGCAGCCGATGGTCTAAATTGTAAACTGCACTACACCCTCGCACCACTGAGCACCGAACCGATACATCTGGCGCTGTGGAGAAGTTGAACCCGAAATAACACAGCCGAAGAAGGCTGTGGTTGATCTATGGTCCAAAACTTTGATGCAACCTTACACACCTTACACAGTGACTTCTTCAAGAAGAAATTGGCCTCTCGCTGTAGCAGAGCGATCCATCGGCAGTTGCACGATGCAGAATTTGTCCCCGCACGGCGAGCCTCGGGGCCGGCCTCTGGTTCGTCTCCGGCGGCCTGTTCAACTGCCTCTCCTTCCATACGGCGCAATTAAGTTAAGTTAAGTTAAGTTATCCTTTATTTATCCCCTTGGGGAAATTCATCCTCTGCATTTGACCCATCCTCTACTAGGAACCTTCCTAGAACTAGGAGCAGTGGGCAGCCACTGTGCAGCGCCCGGGGACCAACTCCAGTTCTTTTGCCAGTACCTTGGTCAGGAGCACTGACAGGAGTATTAACCCTAACATACATGTCTTTCTTGATGGTGGGAGGAAACCGGAGCACCCGGAGAAAACCCACACGGACACGGGGAGAACATGCAAACTCCACACAGAAAGGACCTGGGACGGACCGGGGTTCGAACCCGGGACCTTCTTGCTGTGAGGCAACAGTGTTAACCACTGAGCCACCGTGCCGTCCAATTCCTCTGCACTGTAGTCTGGCTCATATGGCGTTAAGTAGCCCTGAATGTCAGAGTTTATTAGCACACTTTGGAAATCGTCTTCATCCATATCAAACTCTTCAATTTCACCAGGAATATTTCCTTCAGCCATGGTTGAGCCAAGGTGAGCTAGTTAGCTCCAGACCGTTGCGGTGCAGAAAAGATGGCTGACGGGGTGTTTTGATTTTGGAGCTGTGGAGGCGCGTGGAGGCCCCCTAGAGGCGGCACACACACAAAATAATTGTAGTTTTAAGTTACAACTCTTCCGCATGTGTGGTACACCGCTCTGACGCGGTCGTGACGTAAAACGCGTGTGTACTAAAAATGTGAATGATAAGGGCGTACAGCCAAGAGGGTTTAGTGAGGGGAGGTAAAGGCTGCCCATCTACTCATACTACTGACATTGTAAGGATACAAATCTGGTTGAAAATCGGTAAAGCCATCCTTTAAAAGGTGTGGTTATAATGCTTGAGGCAGCGTGTAGCGCCGACACAAAAATAGGCAGTGCGCCGGTCCACGGCCACTAATATAGGCTGCGCCTGGCGCTAAGCGCTAATTTAAGGCCAGTGGGACGATAGAGCCCTGCAACTCCAACATAGTCTGAAACTAGTGATTGAGACCATAAACACATTAGGAAAGTGTTTACTGAGGCCATACTTGAGGCTTTAAAACAGAAGTCCACAAACCAATGGGTCGCCCCCTGCAGGCAAAGAGGACACTTCCGCATTGGCTTCAATTTTGACAAACAGAGCTACCCTCTTGTATGTAACACATTTATGTGTCATGAGTGGTTTACACTTTAGATTAGGGGATGCAGAAAGTTGTGTGTGTGTGTGTGTGTGTGTGTGTGTGTGTGTGTGTGTGTGTGTGTGTGTGTGTGTGTGTGTGTGTGTGTGTGTGTGTGTGTGTGAAGACTTCAGTCTTATAACATATTATATTGATGGGAATTTGGAATATGGGACATTCCATGACCAGACAGTATGACCCGCATGATGTGTTTTTACCTTTGACACAATATTTGAGGATCAAGTTTTTGCTTGTTGCACGGATCTTTTCCAGGTTGGAACTAATATTATTTCTCCGGGGGACATTTTGAATTGAAGAGAACTGGGTCATAATCAATCAAAAAGCACATCCTTGTTTGTTTGAGGATCATGTGTCTAATTCAGGTCATGTTTGTGTCTCCACTACTCCACTGTGAGTGAGTGTGTGTCTACAGTATATAAAGTTGATTAAGACCAAGCTAGTTGTTAATTTTCGCATGAACAGCTTCATTATTCATCACGAGGAAAACTACCAAGGTAGGTTCACTTTAGAAATATTCATCAATATTCCTTTGATCTAGAAACCTTTAGTCTGCAGTAGACAGGACCTGGATGTTTTTTTTGTTTGAAGTTTTTAAAACACACTCATTAAGACTAATATTCCAAAAATACTTTGTAGGCTACCGTATCCATTTTGGACAATGATGACTCGTTGATGGTCATCATTCAGTATGATGTGTAACATTGGTTCCCAAACTGTGGTCTGTGGGGCTCCGCCCGTTGGCCCGCCAGAAAATTGCTATATTTTTGATATCAGAATCAAAGTAATACCACCGCACACTGGAACTGGACTGGACTAAAGAAATGGATCAACGCTTCAGACAAAGAGGTTATGAACAGACACTTATTGACCAGGCCATTGAAAAAGCTAATGGTCGAGCTCGGGAAGAGTTATTAAATCCTCTCCCTAAACACATTGAAAGCAGAACATATTGAATTTATATATATATATATATATATATATATATATATATACACACACACACACACATACCACCATATATATATATATATATATATATATATATATATATATGGCAGCTGTATATATATATATATATATTGATTGATTGATTGATTGATTGATTGATTGATTGATTGAAGTGTTTGTTTCGAATATGAAAGCAAAATAATAAAATAAAAGCCATTTCAGAAACAAAGAAAAATAGAATATATACATGTTCGAAAAGGAGTGAGAAGAAGTAAAACTTATTAACTCCCACCCCTTCTCCATAAATAATAAATAATAACAAGCTTCCTGGTCTAACCCTGTCTATACACTACTGTGTAATATTTACTAGTAATTCTGTTTCAGATTTTATAATATGGAAATATAAATATAATATATACACATCATACAATAACATGTATAAATATATACAGTACATATTAATATACACACACATTCATATATTTATCTAAATATATGACTACAATACTCATTATATACGCATATTTACACACACACACACACACACACACACACACACACACACACACACACACACACGGAAAAGCAACAAGAAAGTAACCCCAAAAAAAATAAAAAAAATAAGCAGTACCCTTATAACACCTAGTGATACCCAACACCTCCCTCATCCCTATAACTTGTGAAGATTGTGTCTTTGTACCTACTTTTTTAAACTGTTTTATGTTATATGTATATATATTCATATATATATATTTATAAAACGGCTCTCTCAAATCAAGCAATCTGATTGGTTCACAGCCATTGTATAAATCCAGTAACCCACTCCAATAACCCATGGCCATGGGTTATTGAGTTGCCATGGCAACTCTCTTACTAAAAGGCTTTGGTTACCTCAAATGACAATGTAGAAAAAACAAATGGCGGAGACAGCTGTCAGATCCTTGTGAATCGATCTTCGCTTATAACTTTACTAATACTTCGCAGAAAATTATGTTTTGTACAAGAATAGACGCGGGCTAATGTCTTCTTTGCAAAAAAAAGGCTGTTAACCCCGCATTTAACCCCGTAACGTTAGTTGGTGTCGGGCTTTGCAGAAAAGCTCTCAGCTTCTCAGCAAGCACTGAGAATGCAGCGCTGCGCTCGAGCTGCGTGTCGGGCTTTCCAGAAAGCTCTCAGCTTCTCAGCAAGCGCCAGGATTGGCCAATGTCAACTTCAGTCTCCAGAACGATCCAATCAAATCACCCGCACGTTCTTGCGGTCCCGCCTTACAGTAGTGTTTCAACTGACTATCAGAATACCATGCCAGTCGGACTTATAGTATTATTATTATTATTATATTATCATACTTGGAAACCGTTTTATAAAAGCAATATAGCACTCGAGCAGCGTGTGTTGTGGCATACAGTATATCCCGCTGCTCAGCAGTTATCCCACTCGGCCTGCGGCCTCGTCGGATAACAGCTGATCAGCGGGATATATTTGCCACAACACACTGGCTCTCATGCTATATTGCTTAAATATATATATAGATAGATAGATAGATAGATAGATAGATAGATAGATATACATACACACAGTATATACCAACATATACCGGTATATATATATATATCAATATTGAACATTTACTTAGGCTGCAGCAGGCCCAGTTTTAAAGCCAGAGTGAAGTTTCTGGCATTATATGAAACTAGAAGACCTCAGGAATCGATTTGTACCAACCATGCCATGATAATTTGTCAGGAAGGTAGCTAAATTACACTCCAAAGTTGGACAAAATTTTGGCAAGGGGGGAAGGGGGAATTTTCAAAGG
Organism: Poromitra crassiceps; assembly: GCF_964638095.1. Taxonomy (NCBI): domain Eukaryota; kingdom Metazoa; phylum Chordata; class Actinopteri; order Beryciformes; family Melamphaidae; genus Poromitra; species Poromitra crassiceps. The sequence goes on along the minus strand of NC_139644.1, from coordinate 48,349,388 downwards.
AGTCCTCTTTTTCACAGCCTAATGCTGGCGCGCGTGTGTGTGTGTGTGTGTGTGTGTGTGTGTGTGTGTCTGTGTGTCTGTTTTGAACCAGCTAGTAGCCTTATATTGTCATTTAGCCTTTCTGCTGCTATTGCATGGTTAAATCAGCAAAATGTACCAATTTGGTTTGGTACGTAGTGGTACTTGGATGGAAAAGTTTGGGAACCCCTGATCTAGAGGAACCAGTGTTGGTTTAGCTGCAGCGAGCAGTACTTCAAGTGGCCACATGGTAAAGCTGTACAGTAAAATAGGGTGCCGCGTCTATGTGCCGAAAGGCCGCAGTGCCGACAGGTCACAATGCCAATAGCCCAAAAGCAGAACCAGCTGAGCGAGGCGGCGTGCAGCATGTCGGTGGACCGGCTGGAGCTAAGCTCTCCCAGCCCCCACGCCTAAACCTAGCATAGTGGGTGGACACCAAAATCTAGTGGTTTAAATAGTTTAACATACTTTAAAAAGGCTGCGTCAGACAAGTAGAGCTGTCTGCTGAGTGTGAACAGGGTCACGAGCAAAAACATAAAAAAACGAAAGGCTTCCATACTACTCAACTGGCATAATCCAATTATTCACAAGCCCTGAGATGCCAAGTTGACTTGAAAATACATAATTTGCCCGTTTTCTAGCTGAAATCGGCACTGTAGCCAGGTGTGGAAAGAAGTGGGGCTGCTGCTCCACGTGATATGTAACTTGGTATATGTAACTTGATATGTAACTTGGTATATGTAACTTGATATGTAACTTGGTATCTAACTTAACTTGTCACATTTGTTCAGGTTAACTGCTGACTCTTCTCAAGCTACACCTCAGTGTGTTTTGGAGTCTAGTTGATATCAGACAGTTTCCAGTGTGCCTCGATGATGCAGACCCACCTGGTCGGCCCCTGGTATTTACCGTGTGTCTTTTTACAACTCCAATTTAAATGGCTGTTATTCAGAACTCATACTCTGGCTCCCTGCACAGAGCCGACACAGTTGCTGAACAACGTCAGATAGCAGCAACACAGACTTGGTGACAAACAAACAGCTAACGTTAGTGTGGTGTGTTCTATGTTGTTTAATTCTATGTTGTGAGTAACAGGAAACCTTGTGGAAGATAGCCTATAGGCTGCTGGGTCCGGATAGGGGTCATATTAGCCTATAACCGTTGAGATATTCTCTCCTAACTGAAGCACATACATTTCTGAGCCAGGTCCTGTATTGTTCAAATTCCTAATTGTTAGTTCAACTCTAGATGAGACAAAAGCTCTAACATTGCTTTATTCCAGAAAGTTTAAGTTAATAAATATATGCCAATTCCTGTGTATTGTTAGTTCTATGGTAATAAGTTGACATTCTGAACAATCTGTAGTTACAAGAGTTTGTAAGCTAATCTATGCATATTGAATGATATACATTATATATCATTAACTAATAAAATACTAATATTTAACAAAAATAAAATACTAATATATTTAATATATATATATTTTAAATAATACATAAAATATTTATTTTAATGTGAAGATTAAACTGGTAGAAATCCAGGTCCTAGACTACAACACTAGCTCGTTGCTACACGCTGAAAATGGTAAGTTTTACCACACGCGGTTGACTCGGTCCACTCCATTTTGAGTGGGTAAAGCAGCATGCGACCCTGCCCCCGTCACGAAAGTGACATTGGGCCAAAACGTGACAGACAATTCTAAGTGTTTACATTTCTCTTATTTTACTGTAGCCGGCATTTAATCAATGCAACTTTTTCAGGTTATTCACATTAAATCTGTTGTCTCTCTCTGTCCCAGTCCTAGATCACACAGGAGGAGATGCAGTTCCAGACTCAGCAGCCATGTCTCATCCTACCCCTGCCAACAATGAACCAGCTACCAATATAATCCAAACTGAATTAGGTGAGTATGCAAGTCAACAAAATGATAGTAAATGAACTTTTATGACAACTATAAATTTTGCAAGCTTCTGATGCTCATTTCTACGGTGGAGACTCTGGAGACGATGCGCCATGGGGGGACCTTTTTGTTGTTGTGACAAACTCATGTCGACTCATGCGCTTAACATGAGCAAAAACCCTTCATATTTTTTCACTATTTATTCAATTTTTCCATGTTCCCTTTTCTCTCAAGTTGTAGTACCTCCATTTGAGAAACGTGGGTTTAAACCACCGATCCGCAGGGTCGATTGTATCAATCTGTGCTTTTGTGCTTTTAATCTAGGAAAAAGAAGAGAAAAATAATGAATCTGTTCTCTCCTCTTCAGTCAGATGCATGGACCCAGTTGGACTCTCGCAGTACTTCTGTAGATTCCACCCAGGGATGACTCACTTCTATGTCAACCCTGTCATGTTCAAACAAGGCATAGTCAGTCACGGTCACTACAGAGAGGGCTATTTCACCATGCCCTTTGAAGGAAAGTGGATATTCACCGTCAGCAGTGGTGAATATCGCTTCATGTCCAGCAACCAGCCAGATAAGCGGTGTGATGAAGTTGGTTATCATCCTGTCTACACGTGCACGGTAACGAGATATCTTGCCGTCAACACCATTGTGTGGGTGGCAAACTGGTCTGGATGCTCACTGGACATTACTTTTTCTGGGGAAAATAGGCAGAGAATGAGTCCACAAGAGTCGATGGGATTTTTTTCTATGGGGATTTTGGTTAAATGCATGAAATTAGGTCTGTGGTTAACAAAAGGGCAAATGTTCAGCAAGATAATCCTCATGAATGAGGACCATGACTTTAATGATTTCCGAAGCATAAATTCATAAAGCGTTCTTTTTAAGTGATTTTCAGAAAATGCTTCAAAAGTCATAAAAGTGGTCCTCATTTTTGAAGAATATCTTGCTGAACACAAAGTTAGCTGTTTCATAAACTCTTGTTAAAGGGATAGACCAACTTTTTGAGAGATTTGCTTATTTGTCATATCGCCCATACATAAACAAGATAAACAATGCCTTTACCATCACTCTCCGTGCAGTACACTGTGAGGTACAGCCCTCCAGTTACTTAGATTCGCAAATGAATGGGAGTTACCGGTACAGCTCCATTTTATTTATTTTATTTAAGCATTTATTTAGCAGGGACAGTGTACATTAATCAACATGTCAGTTTGCACATCCATGTAAATGTACCAGAGTTAGCAAGAGATACACCCATCCAAGTCACCAAAAACACACATTCCAACAGTGCCAAAAGTTGGCCTATCCCTTTAACGACAGATCACAACCGAAATTCTCATACAAAAATTCAAATGTAGGAACCAGGAAGTGCAGGGACTTCTGAGTAAGCCTACAAAAATATGTCATCCCTGCAGTACTCTATTAACACATTTCTTTTACTGATTAGTACTGAAACTGTAATTGACCAATGTTTTGGGGTGAGCTCATAATGTAGAAACCTTGATTGGATGTTAGAGGGAAGGGGGATGGGAGAATCTCCTATCACTGATGTTTGGCTGAATTAGACCCACAAAACTTCCTGAAGGATCACTGCAGATTGTATGCAGATTGGTCAAGTTGAACCTCAGTGGGTGGAGCCAGACAATCACAGTTTTAGACGAACTAGAACGGCAATGGCGCTCTGTCCAAAATATAACATCATAATGGTGAAGAGATTTTTTTTTGCTTCGTCACATTCACGATGACTAGATTATTTTTTTTCAGTCTGACGTCGCTTAGCCAGAAAATGTTTTGCTGTTTGGCCCTGCCCCCTGAATTTTCATTTCATTTCATTTCATTTATTTATTTGTTCCGATCATGATATTTCATACACCAATAATTGCAATTCAATGTTTCCACATTCCATGGTCGGAAAGGAGCAGGAAGAAGAAAAACTTATATTACCTGCCCCCTATTCTTAACTTAAATTAACAAAAACAAAAATGGAGTGCCGAATCCTACTACAACATTTCAATAAGACAGCACATTTATACTCACATGGGAAGAAATACAAATAAGGTTATGATCCATGAGTATGAGAAAAAAAATTTACCTCAAAAGTTTGAAACAAAATTTACCTCGAAAGAACTATGATCAGACATTATCATATTGCCTAAATACTCTTTGTTTATACAATTTTTTGAACTGAAAAACACTTAAATCAGCCTTTAAATCATTTGATAAGGAATTCCACAGTTTGACACCAGTAACTGAAACACACATCTGTTTTAAAGTGGTCCGTGCGAACTGATGCTTAAAATTATATTTTCTTCTACTGTCCTCGTCCCCTGAACAAAAAACAAACAACCTTTGCAAATTTGCCGGCAGAACTCTGTTTTTTGCTTTGTACAAAACTAACAGTGTCTGTAAATCAATTAAATCTTTAAATTTGATTAATCCAGAATTAATGAACAGTCTGTTAGTATGTTCTCTTGAGTCTACATTATGGATGATTCTTAATGCCCTTTTCTGTAAAATAAACAATGGCTTGATGTTACTTGAATATATATTGCCCCACACTTCCACACCATAAGAAAAATAAGGCAAAATAATTGAACAGTACAAAATTCTCATTGATTTATAATCCAACACGTATTTTGCTCTGTTCAATACAGAAATATTCCTGGACAACTTTGTTTTAATGTATGCAATGTGAGATTTCCAGGTTAATTTATCATCCATTATGACACCCAAAAATCGAAATTCCGACACTCTTTCAATGTGAGCTCCATTTATGGTCAAAGAAACATTTTCATATTTTTTTCTGTTTGCAAAAACCATAAACTTAGTCTTTTTCAAATTTAATGATAGCTTATTTACATCAAACCATCTTTTAAGCTTGATCATTTCATTTGCAATACTTTCTGTCAACGCATTTAAATCATCTCCAGAACAAAAAAAAATTGTGTCGTCTGCAAACAAAACAAACTGTAACAACTTCGATACATCACAAATATCATTAATATACAAAATAAAGAGTTTAGGTCCCAAGACCGAGCCCTGTGGAACTCCGATTTCTATCTTCGTTTTAACACAACCATTGACGTTGTTAATGAACGTAGAAGTAAAACTATAATATGCTATATTATAATATGTGATCACAGGATGTATTATCCAATAATAATGTATTTCAAATAATAATAGTGAAATAATAGTACAATTATTCCTCATGTTGTTGAGGACTCTCTGGTCTCCCTGATGGTCCCCAGACTGAACTATGGTAACCACTGCTATAAAACACCTTGTTTAATTAAAGGCACAGGAGACACTTTTCTCATCTGGTTTCCAAGACTTAATTAATTAGTGTGTAATCCTCTGTATGATCACTGGCCTGCTGTAATTCCTCTGAGTCCTTTGGGCATTCTGTAATATGAAACAATAAATGAAATTAACATTTCTCAAAACAAAGAGTGGTTGGTATTATTTATTTGGCATTGTTTTATTTTGGTACTTCCTAATGAGTGCATTTCAGTGCAGTTTCACTCCCTGCGCGAGTTCCTCTAGAGCGCTGACCCTGGTGGTGGGCAGGAGGAGGTACACTAAGCACAGCAAAGATCCGTGAATACATCAGAATGACCATATGGACCAGCCCCCTTTTAGGGGGAAAACACAAGCCACTCGCCATTTTCTTCAATGTAAAATAGTAGTACAAAAAAATCAATTTAAAAAAACAATTAATTTAGTTTATAAATGACATGACAATATATTACAATTTGGCCGGCCATAGAATGTGCAAGAAACATCGGAAATAGTAGCCATTCCATCTTCAGTCATCTGACTCATGTTGCCATTGTGACTTGACCTATAGTTACACAGTCTGCTGTCCACCTGTCAGTCATGTTGCCATTGTGACTTGACCTATAGTTACACAGCCTGCTGTCCACCTGTCAGTCATGTGACTTGACCTATAGTTACACAGTCTGCTGTCCACCTGTCAGTCATGTGACTTGACCTATAGTTACACAGTCTGCTGTCCACCTGTCAGTCATGTTGCCATTGTGACTTGACCTATAGTTACACAGTCTGCTGTCCACCTGTCAGTCATGTTGCCATTGTGACTTGACCTATAGTTACACAGTCTGCTGTCCACCTGTCAGTCATGTGACTTGACCTATAGTTACACAGTCTGCTGTCCACCTGTCAGTCATGTTGCCACTGTGACTTGACCTATAGTTACACAGCCTGCTGTCCACCTGTCAGTCATGTTGCCACTGTGACTTGACCTATAGTTACACAGTCTGCTGTCCACCTGTCAGTCATGTGACTTGACCTATAGTTACACAGTCTGCTGTCCACCTGTCAGTCATGTTGCCACTGTGACTTGACCTATAGTTACACAGCCTGCTGTCCACCTGTCAGTCATGTTGCCACTGTGACTTGACCTATAGTTACACAGCCTGCTGTCCACCTGTCAGTCATGTTGCCATTGTGACTTGACCTATAGTTACACAACCTGCTGTCCACCTGTCAGTCATGTTGCCATTGTGACTTGACCTATAGTTACACAGTCTGCTGTCCACCTGTCAGTCATGTTGCCATTGTGACTTGACCTATAGTTACACAGTCTGCTGTCCACCTGTCAGTCATGTTGCCATTGTGACTTGACCTATAGTTACACAGTCTGCTGTCCACCTGTCAGTCATGTTGCCACTGTGACTTGACCTATAGTTACACAGCCTGCTGTCCACCTGTCAGTCATGTTGCCATTGTGACTTGACCTATAGTTACACAACCTGCTGTCCACCTGTCAGTCATGTTGCCACTGTGACTTGACCTATAGTTACACAGTCTGCTGTCCACCTGTCAGTCATGTTGCCATTGTGACTTGACCTATAGTTACACAGTCTGCTGTCCACCTGTCAGTCATGTTGCCATTGTGACTTGACCTATAGTTACACAACCTGCTGTCCACCTGTCAGTCATGTTGCCATTGTGACTTGACCTATAGTTACACAGTCTGCTGTCCACCTGTCAGTCATGTTGCCATTGTGACTTGACCTATAGTTACACAGTCTGCTGTCCACCTGTCAGTCATGTTGCCATTGTGACTTGACCTATAGTTACACAGTCTGCTGTCCACCTGTCAGTCATGTTGCCACTGTGACTTGACCTATAGTTACACAGCCTGCTGTCCACCTGTCAGTCATGTTGCCATTGTGACTTGACCTATAGTTACACAGTCTGCTGTCCACCTGTCAGTCATGTTGCCATTGTGACTTGACCTATAGTTGCACAGTCTGCTGTCCACCTGTCAGTCATGTTGCCATTGTGACTTGACCTATAGTTACACAACCTGCTGTCCACCTGTCAGTCATGTTGCCATTGTGACTTGACCTATAGTTACACAGTCTGCTGTCCACCTGTCAGTCATGTTGCCATTGTGACTTGACCTATAGTTGCACAGTCTGCTGTCCACCTGTCAGTCATGTTGCCATTGTGACTTGACCTATAGTTACACAACCTGCTGTCCACCTGTCAGTCATGTTGCCATTGTGACTTGACCTATAGTTACACAGCCTGCTGTCCACCTGTCAGTCATGTTGCCATTGTGACTTGACCTATAGTTACACAGTCTGCTGTCCACCTGTCAGTCATGTTGCCACTGTGACTTGACCTATAGTTACACAGTCTGCTGTCCACCTGTCAGTCATGTTGCCACTGTGACTTGACCTATAGTTACACAGTCTGCTGTCCACCTGTCAGTCATGTTGCCATTGTGACTTGACCTATAGTTACACAGTCTGCTGTCCACCTGTCAGTCATGTTGCCATTGTGACTTGACCTATAGTTACACAGCCCGCTGTCCACCTGTCAGTCATGTTGCCATTGTGACTTGACCTATAGTTACACAGCCTGCTGTCCACCTGTCAGTCATGTTGCCACTGTGACTTGACCTATAGTTACACAACCTGCTGTCCACCTGTCAGTCATGTGACTTGACCTATAGTTACCCCGCCCGCTGTCCGCCTGTCAGTCTCTCATGGGCACAAGCTCCATTTGAAGTCGGCAACTTTCGGTTTAAACATACAAGTTGAGACTTTTTCTGGAAACACAATACAGTATGAATACTTGTAAGCCTGTGTCTAATTCGGCAATACACATACTCCAACAGGGCTTAAAATTCGGCACGGGATTGCGAGAAACGCACATATTTTTGTCAATTCCCGCAGATTTGTAATTTATAATGCAGGACAAGTCGCGCAATTGTTTGCGCGCCAATGTCTATTATGTTAAGCCGATGGTGCGGAACCAACGTTGGTGAATACGGATGACTGGTCGGACATATTTGGCGACGGACTGTTTTGCTGAATCAGAACGTTGCCTCAGGCGTAGCCGGTAGCCTCCCCACTCGGCAAGCACCAAATATCCCCGCATTCAAAGAACGGCATCCTCCCAGAGCTGGTGTAATCCATATAAAAAACCCTCATGTTTTACCCGAAATGAAACGTCCAGGTTTTGTGTTGGTCGGTGGCTCCATAAACAGCCGGCTAACGTTACGGTGGCTAACCGGAGCTAATGTTAAATTGTGAGTAAGTCAGTCCCTCTATAAACCATAATAGTGTCCTTTCACTTTGGATTGAAAAATGCTTCCACCTGATTAAAGAAAACGTGTGTAATATTTTATGTAATACATAAAAACATCAGTCAACATCACATAATGTCTTCTACACTGCAGAAATGCATTCACATTAATCAATATTGCCTGTCTTTCAAGCTGCAACTAAGTATCAACATTTTCTCCCAATTCTAAGTGTATAATAACAAAGCTACGAAGTGGCAACTACATCTGACTGACATACAGTTATCCTCCCAAAAAGGTGGAAAGCCCTCGTGGCTGAGTGGTTAAAGCTGCCTGCTTTGCAATCTGGTTCAAATCCACCACTGGGTTTTAGCAATCTCTGTCCCAGGCCAGAGCTTCTTTACAGGTCCGGTACCATGTAACTACATATGAACTACAGTTGAACAGACTCACTCCACTTTACAGGTCCGGTACCATGTAACTACACATGAACGTCATGTATAACTACTGGTAATTACTATGTAATTACATCTGGTATTCATGTGTAATTACAAATAGTTAATAACTAGGGTACCTGTAAAATAAAGGGTTACCAGGTTTTTCAGCGAATATTAGTTGATTGTCTCACTGAATAATCTGCTGTTATATTTTAGCAGCAGAATTTGATGTCCTGGCGTTTGTATTTTAATGGGACTTTGTACGTAATGACGTATCGATTTGATGGCGGCTCGTATTTATTTGAGCCGGACTAACATTATGGATTACAAAGTGAAGAGCGGGGGCAACGAGCCCTTCTATCTCTACTAAGGTGATGGACAGCAGACACATAGAGGCTGAACATGCTGTTGCAAGGTAAATACTAGCGTCCGTGCACATGCAGGCTGCCGAGGCAGGAGGGGCATGTGGGAAAAGTGACAACCGACAAGCAATCTAGGTCAATACTGCCCCAATTTAACTCGACTCACAGATGTGAAAATAGGGTCCAGGTTGAAAAATACAGAAATTCTCCTTTAAAGGAGAATTTACCTATTTTTCAACCTGAACCTATTTTTGTAACTTTTTGTGTCAAAGTAACTGATCTGAGCAATTGTTTTATTTAATTTGTTTAATTAGTGCAGTATTGACCAAGATGCTTCAGTGCATGTACGTCCACTAAACAAGCTTGTTTTTACAACGGGCAGGCTCAGAATATTTATTGACATTATTATTTAAGCAATAGCTCACGAGAGGCCGGGGAATATGCTCATTATACCACACTTAAGGGTCGTGCTGCTTTTATAAAACGGTTACCAAGTATGGCAATATGAAAGTAATAGACAACTCCAATTTAAATGGCTGTTATTCATAAATCATACTCTTCCGCGTAATAAAATAGTCCCTCCTGGCTCCCTGCACAAAGCCGATGCAGTTGCTGAATGTACAATATAACTAACGTCAGATACCAACACTTGCTGGGTAAATAACAAACAGCTAACGTTAGCTAGCTAACATATGTATAATGAGCAAGTAAGTTAGACTAACGAGCAAGTTCTGAAAATGTGTGTCTTCGTTACTTTATCCAAGCTAAAAGGTATCGGTTGTTCGTATAGTGTGAAAGCCAGCTATGCTAGGCTAATGTTAACATTAGCTAACATAGCCTATTAGCGGTTGGGCAAACAGGCTGCGCGTGCTACGTTAACCATGGTTTGTAATACAACCGATGCTGGAATAAAACACATTTTTAGAAGTTACCACGTCAGTCCTACTTCCTCGCTCACTTGCAAGTCCCAAGTCCGATATTCCATGAGACTGATGTCATACAGCCAGGGAGCACACACAGACTGATGTCATACAGCCAGGGAGCCACACAGACTGATGTCATACAGCCAGGGAGCCACACAGACTGATGTCATACAGCCAGGGAGCACACACAGACTGATGTCATACAGCCAGGGAGCACACACAGACTGATGTCATACAGCCAGGGAGCACACACAGACTGATGCCATACAGCCAGGGAGCCACACAGACTGATGTCATACAGCCAGGGAGCACACACAGACTGATGTCATACAGCCAGGGAGCCACACAGACTGATGTCATACAGCCAGGGAGCACACACAGACTGATGTCATACAGCCAGGGAGCACACACAGACTGATGTCATACAGCCAGGGAGCACACACAGACTGATGTCATACAGCCAGGGAGCCACACAGACTGATGTCATACAGCCAGGGAGCCACACAGACTGATGTCATACAGCCAGGGAGCACACACAGACTGATGTCATACAGCCAGGGAGCCACACAGACTGATGTCATACAGCCAGGGAGCCACACAGACTGATGTTATACAGCCAGGGAGCCACACAGACTGATGTTATACAGCCAGGGAGCCACACAGACTGATGTCATACAGCCAGGGAGCCACACAGACTGATGTCATACAGCCAGGGAGCACACACAGACTGATGTCATACAGCCAGGGAGCCACACAGACTGATGTCATACAGCCAGGGAGCACACACAGACTGATGTCATACAGCCAGGGAGCACACACAGACTGATGTCATACAGCCAGGGAGCACACACAGACTGATGTCATACAGCCAGGGAGCACACACAGACTGATGTCATACAGCCAGGGAGCACACACAGACTGATGTCATACAGCCAGGGAGCCACACAGACTGATGTCATACAGCCAGGGAGCCACACAGACTGATGTCATACAGCCAGGGAGCACACACAGACTGATGTCATACAGCCAGGGAGCCACACAGACTGATGTCATACAGCCAGGGAGCCACACAGACTGATGTCATACAGCCAGGGAGCCACACAGACTGATGTCATACAGCCAGGGAGCCACACAGACTGATGCCATACAGCCAGGGAGCCACACAGACTGATGTCATACAGCCAGGGAGCACACACAGACTGATGTCATACAGCCAGGGAGCCACACAGACTGATGTCATACAGCCAGGGAGCCACACAGACTGATGTCATACAGCCAGGGAGCCACACAGACTGATGTCATACAGCCAGGGAGCACACACAGACTGATGTCATACAGCCAGGGAGCCACACAGACTGATGTCATACAGCCAGGGAGCACACACAGACTGATGTCATACAGCCAGGGAGCACACACAGACTGATGTCATACAGCCAGGGAGCACACACAGACTGATGTCATACAGCCAGGGAGCCACACAGACTGATGTCATACAGCCAGGGAGCACACACAGACTGATGTCATACAGCCAGGGAGCACACACAGACTGATGTCATACAGCCAGGGAGCACACACAGACTGATGTCATACAGCCAGGGAGCACACACAGACTGATGTCATACAGCCAGGGAGCACACACAGACTGATGTCATACAGCCAGGGAGCACACACAGACTGATGTCATACAGCCAGGGAGCACACACAGACTGATGTCATACAGCCAGGGAGCACACACAGACTGATGTCATACAGCCAGGGAGCCACACAGACTGATGTCATACAGCCAGGGAGCACACACAGACTGATGTCATACAGCCAGGGAGCCACACAGACTGATGTCATACAGCCAGGGAGCCACACAGACTGATGTCATACAGCCAGGGAGCCACACACAGACTGATGTCATACAGCCAGGGAGCCACACAGACTGATGTCATACAGCCAGGGAGCCACACAGACTGATGTCATACAGCCAGGGAGCACACACAGACTGATGTCATACAGCCAGGGAGCCACACAGACTGATGTCATACAGCCAGGGAGCCACACAGACTGATGTCATACAGCCAGGGAGCCACACAGACTGATGTCATACAGCCAGGGAGCACACACAGACTGATGTTATACAGCCAGGGAGCCACACAGACTGATGTCATACAGCCAGGGAGCCACACAGACTGATGTCATACAGCCAGGGAGCCACACAGACTGATGTCATACAGCCAGGGAGCACACACAGACTGATGTTATACAGCCAGGGAGCCACACAGACTGATGTCATACAGCCAGGGAGCACACACAGACTGATGTTATACAGCCAGGGAGCCACACAGACTGATGTCATACAGCCAGGGAGCACACACAGACTGATGTCATACAGCCAGGGAGCACACACAGACTGATGTTATACAGCCAGGGAGCCACACAGACTGATGTCATACAGCCAGGGAGCACACACAGACTGATGTTATACAGCCAGGGAGCACACACAGACTGATGTCATACAGCCAGGGAGCACACACAGACTGATGTCATACAGCCAGGGAGCACACACAGACTGATGTTATACAGCCAGGGAGCCACACAGACTGATGTCATACAGCCAGGGAGCACACACAGACTGATGTCATACAGCCAGGGAGCCACACACAGCCACTCTGTGAGGGTAGAGTACCGCAGGGATGACGTTTTCTTTTAATCCAGAAATCGCCGTCATTTGGTTCTTCAGTGGAAAAGGCTGTGGCGTTTTAGAATGGATATTTCATTTAAATGCATAAAATAAGGTCTGTGGTTAACAAACGTTTATGGGGACAGACTTTCGACTTGCATCGAAAATCTGTCGGAAGGTCGACTTCCGGGTCATGTAGGGTGATGGTGCTGTGAAGCGCTCACTCTAACCCCTCGAATAAATTTCGCAACTATAATGGATTCTGAGGAGTAAATCTTGCAAGAATTATGGCATCGGCTAGTGCGTGGTATGAGTGAACTCTGGAATTTAAGATCTGGTGCTGTAACGAAGAAACAAAGCTCTAAAGCTAAAAACGCTGAATCCAGCGCGGATCACAAAATGGAGGACGCCATCAGGAAAATGGTCAGCGAACTAAAATCAGACATCACAAGCCAAATCGGTGAGTTTAGATCCGATTTTCAAGAATTCCGAGCTGAGATAAGAAGTGACTTTAACAATTTACAAAAAGAAGTTAAAGCGTTGGCTTTGGATTTAAAGGTTACAACGGATAGAGTGGATGCCGCCGAGATCAGAATAAATCAAGTGGAGGAGCGGGAAGGAATTGTTACTGAATCTCTCACACACCTGCTGCAGCAACAAACAAAATTAGCAGAAAGAGTGGAATACCTGGAAAATAAATCCCGCCAGCTTAACATCAGAATCTACCAGGTTAAAGAAGGGAGCGAAGGAGAAGACATGGTGGGCTTCTTAAAAGCTTTATTTGCAGATAAACTGGGAATCACCGGAGAAAGTCTCACGATTGTGCAAGCTCACAGATCGGCCGCAAGCAGGCCAATGTTAGAAGGAGCTCCCCCCAGATCCATCATAGCCCGTTTTTTACAGTGGGACATGAAGCAGAAAGTGTTGCACTCTGCTTGGGCGAAGAAAGTAATCACTCATCAGGATGTGCGGATCTTTTTTGACCAGGATTAATCCCCCAAGCTGCAGCAAGAGAGGAGCCTCTATGCGCCCATCAGGAAACAGCTCAAAGAGAAGCAAGTCAAATCCCATGTGATTTATCCATCCAAGCTAAAAGTCTTCACCGTAGATGGCATCCAGATGTACCCCACCGCTAACGAAGCAAGGCGAGACCTCACCCAGAAGGGCCTCATCACCGGCGATCATCTGAACAAGGCGCACCCGGCTCAGGTGCATTCAGCGACCCCCAGCAGGGGAGGATGGTTGCAGCAGCGCGCAGGGACTCACAGACAGCAGATGAACCCAAGCAAAGCGGACGATCTGCTAAAAGCTCTGGCAAGTAACATCAATAAATGAACTGTCCATGAGCCTTATCCAGGCTAAGAGAAATATGACACATTGAACGAATATTACTGGCTCATGTTGGGAATGGCTCTGGAGTATTTGGGGCTGGAATGTATAGGAGTGTGTGTGTGTGTGTGTGTGTGTGTGTGTGTGTGTGTGTGTGTGTGTGTGTGTGTGTGTGTGTGTGTGTGTGTGTGTGTGTGTGTGTGTGTGTGTGTGGGTGTGTGTGTGTGTGTGTGTGTGTGTGCGCGCGTGTGTGTGTGTGTGTGTGTGTGTGTGTGTGTGTGTGGGTATATGTTTATAAATATGGTAATGTTAATAATGGTTATATTAAAAACTTTTTCTTTTCTTCCATGGTATTATTTTGGTTTAGCTCTGAGTGCCTATAGGCTAGATAAAGAAGGGATGAATGTTAACATGTATATGGTATGTATGTTTGTATGTGTATGTGTGTAGTCTAAGTGGGTATATGTATGCATGTGTGTATGTATATATATATGTGTATGGTACATGCGTATGTATGTATGTGTATATGTGTATATATATATATAACGTTTTTTTTTTTTTTTTTTTTTTTTTTTTTTCTTTATTTAAAAGAAGGGGAGGGGAGGGGAGGGGGGGGGAAGGGAAAAAATATATATTTTTTTTTAAAGGTGTACTATGTAAAAAAGGGAAAAAATCTTTCCCCCTCTTCTTCCTTCCCCCTCCCATAATTATTGTTGTCATTATTACTATTAGGATTATTAACATACCTCGGATATTCCTTCTGACATAAATTAGTCGACACAAAATAAAGCCTTATGCTTCTAATTTCAATGTCCCTTATTACGGTTAGATATAATAACTCAGTCTCCCGTTATTAATATATATATTATAGAGGGGACCCCAGGGAGTGTTGGTGTTGTGTATTAGATGCCTTCACCAAACTACTTATGGTATTGCTCTCATAATTTGGGGATGAGATGCATGGGTGGGGGGGGAGGGGTAGTATGTTCACATTTATGTTTGTGTATTGTGTTTAACTGTGTGTTTTTTTATTTTTATTTTGTAATGGGTAGGACGACAGGTGTTGAGTTTGTCCAGGGGGCAAGGGTTAACAGTAATTTGACTCTAATGATCATTTGTTTGATTGCATTTCCTTTGTTGATGGTCACAGGCACTGTGTTCGGGCGGATTGCGCGTTTTTTCGGAACCAACTATCTGAGGTATGGCAGAGCTTAACATCTTGAGCTGGAATACGGGCGGTCTGAATTTTCCTCATAAGAGGACCAGTACTTTAAGCTTATTACGCCGCAAGAAAATTGACATTGCATTATTACAGGAGACACATCTTTTGAGTTATGATGTTAGACGCCTTGCCGATAAAAATTATCATGTGATTGCTTCATCATCATCTTGTACAAAGACCAGGGGTGTAGCCATTGTAGTAAAAAGGAATCTCAAAATTAGGATTCACGATACTTGGTCGGATACAGCTGGCAGGATGGCCATGGTTAAAGCGGAAATCAGTGGCAGGAAGATGGCACTTCTATCTGTGTATGCACCAAATTCCTTCGACAAGTTCTTTTATAGCAACTTGACAAAAACTATGCTGGAGCTGACTGATTACTCATTTATAGTCGGGGGGGATTTTAATACAGTCTGGAATGCAGCCGTTGACAAAACAGGTCAATCTGAAACAAGAGACCAGAAACTGGCATCTTCTGCCTTAAAAGCCTGGGCCAACACGGTGGGGCTTGTTGATATGTGGCGTTTGATTAATCCTTCAGTTAAAGATTTTTCCTTTTTCTCTGGCCGACATAAAACGAGCTCAAGAATTGATTATGTGTTTGCATCTCCTAAGTCATTTCAATGCATCTATGATGTTGCTTTGCTTCCTATTGCCCTCTCTGATCATAAAGGAGTGCTTTGCTCAATAGTCTTCAGTAAGGTCTCATCTCGTGCACCGCGATGGCGGTTTAACACGGCTTTATTGGAACAAGAGGATTTTAGGACACAATTTGTAGGTAAATTTACTGAATTTTTAGAATTTAATGTGGGATCAGTTGACGACTCTAGAATATTGTGGGACTCGATCAAGGGATTCATTAGGAGTAATACTACGCTATTTGCTTCTAATCAGCGTAAAGCACGCTTATCTAAATTACAAGAATTAGAGAATGAATTTGGTAGGTTAGACTCCGCCTTATCAGTCAACTATTCAGAACAAATAGCTCTACAACGTGAACTAGTCAAAAAAGAAATTAATGTTATTCTTAAACAGCACTCAGAGTTCTTAATTCATAGAACTAGACAACGATACTATTTCCATGGATCGAGACCGAGCCACCTACTAGCCATGAAAATTAGAACAAATGATCAGTTTTCTGATATCCCATCAATAAAGTCACAGGCAGGTAACATTACTACAGATCCCACCGAGATTAATAACACTTTTCGCAGTTTTTACACTGATCTATATAAATCCGAGGTGTCTTTTGACCAGGACAAATGCAATGAATTTTTAGCTCAACTAAATTTACCCTGTCTGAGTGAGGAAGTTGCGAATGAACTAGCAAGCCCGATTTCACTTGAAGAACTTAGAAACGCTGTTCTTAGTATGAAGAAGGGTAAATCGCCCGGGTTTGATGGCATTCCGCCAGAGCTGTATCTGACCTTCTGGGACATAATCGGACCATTTCTTCTTAGTATGATATGCTGTTCGATAGAAAAAGGTAATTTCTCTCGGGATGTTAATATTGCAGTAATCTCTTTACTTCTTAAAAAAGATAAAGACCCAACAGAATGTGGTAATTATAGACCTCTTAGTCTCTTGAATGCAGATGTAAAAATTTTCGCTAAATTACTCTCGTATCGCCTACAAACGCATATGTCCTTCCTGATTCACTCTGATCAGACAGGCTTTATTAAATCGCGGCTTGCCGCTGACAACACACGGAGACTGCTACACATAATCAATGCATCTTCAGCTTCTCAAACCCCAGCGGCTGTATTGTCCCTTGACGCGATGAAGGCTTTTGACCGTCTTGAGTGGCCCTTTCTGTGGTCGGTGTTGAAAGTGATGGGCGTCGGAGAGGGTTTTATACGACTGATAAAGGTTCTTTATTCAAACACCTCAGCTATGGTTCTCACTGGTAAAATCTGCTCTGCCCTGTTCCAGGTATCTAGATCTTCTCGGCAAGGTTGCCCTTTGAGCCCAGGGCTCTTCGCGATTTCGCTGGAGCCTTTGGCCTGGTTGATTCGACAGTCTCCTGTTATCAAACCTATTATTGTTCATGATACACAGCAGCATTTGGCGCTTTACGCTGATGATATCCTCGTTTTTGTCCAAGATCCAGTACAGTCCATTCCTCATCTTTTGTCAGCGCTAGAAGAATTTGGTGCATTATCTGGTTTCAAGATCAATTGGTCGAAGTCTGCCCTTCTGCCACTGAATGCAGCTGCTAGGTCTACCATCTTGCCCGCTAATATTCCCTCTGTTCAGCATTTCCGGTACTTGGGTATCGAAATATTCTCTTCTCTTGATGCCATTGTTAAACATAATTTCACAGAGATGCTGAACACTGTGCTAAGTGATTTAGAGAGGTGGTCAAGTTTGCCAAACTCATTACAGGCACGCATTTCAATAGTCAAAATGAATGTGCTACCTAGATTAAATTTTGTTATCTCCATGATTCCGCTTTGTCCTGCAAATTTCTGGAGTAAACTCCGTGCAGCCATCTCCAAGTTTATTTGGAACGGGAAGCGCCCTCGCCTAAAAGCCACAACTATCCAACGGGCAAGACTAGACGGAGGCCTAGCGGTCCCTAACTTTAAATTATATAGTTGGTCTTTTAACCTCAGACCACTAGTCACTTGGTTTGATCCACAAGCAACTGTGTCGTGGCGATCAATGGAGGAAAAATTGGTGCACCCCTGGTCTTTGTCAGACATATTATTTGTCAATATTTCTATCAGACAATGTCAGCAGCAATTCGGCCCGATTGTAACTCAACTTCTGCGGACTTGGCGCTCAGCAGAACGATTCTGTAAAGTTTCTTGTAAATGGCA
The DNA here is from genome assembly GCF_964638095.1 of Poromitra crassiceps. Taxonomy (NCBI): domain Eukaryota; kingdom Metazoa; phylum Chordata; class Actinopteri; order Beryciformes; family Melamphaidae; genus Poromitra; species Poromitra crassiceps. Next base: position 48,331,142 of record NC_139644.1, on the reverse strand, counting down.
TCTGCACACTCCGATTTTTAATAATAGGGATTTGCTAATTGGGGGGAAACCGGTCTTTTTTCCTCTGTGGCAAAACAGGGGTGTTCATCTCCTGGGTGACATCTATGACATAAATGGGTTACACACCTTTCAGGATATTAAACGCAATTTTAATTTACCAAATACAACCCTTTTTTTCTTTTTTCAGTTGAGATCTGCTCTCCAAACACAAGGTATAGCGCAGCAACTCCCTTTACGTTCACATCCATTCCGCGAGATGATTATCAAAAAGAAGGCATCGAAAGGCGCGGTGACCTCTCTATACCAATATTTCATTGAAATGTCATACAAAAATCTTTCTTTAGAAATAATTTGGAGGGGGGATGTACCCGAACTGGTACACAACTTCGATTGGGACATGGTATGGAGGAACATTAAATTAGCTTCTCGAAATCCCAACCATCAACAGATCCATTATAATTTCATACATAGGACTTATCTAACCCCCCGTAAGCTTTTTCTTATGGGGGCTATTGATGATCCCTCGTGCACCCTATGCTCGTTAAAGAGCCTTGGCACTTTTTTACACATGACATGGGAGTGTCCTCCAGTCGCTCGTTTTTGGCAGGATGTCGCCTCTAAGTTGTCGGCACTGATTGCGGACACAGTGCCTGTGACCATCCCATTTTTGTTGTTGAACGACATTTCTTCACTTCATATTCCTAAATATCAGAAACGTTTAGTGCTTGCAGGTCTAACGGCCGCAAAGAAAATGATAGCAGTACGTTGGAAGCCCCCTTACATTCTGACCATCAGACATTGGTTGTTAACCTTTCTTGATGTAATCTACTTGGAATTATCAACAGCTCGAACAAATGGGGCTAAGGAGGTGAATTTGAATATGTGGCTCGCGGCAGCTGAAGCTTTGAAAGAGCTGTTATAATGTTTTTTATTTTGTGATCTTTGAGTCTGTTTTTGTTTTTGTTTCTCTTTGTTTACCTTTGTTGTTGAACGACATTTCTTCACTTCATATTCCTAAATATCAGAAATGTTTAGTGCTTGCAGGTCTAACGGTCGCAAAGAAAATGATAGCAGTACGTTGGAAGCCCTCTTATATTTTGACCACTAGACATTGGTTGTTAACCTTTCTTGATGTAATCTACTTGATTTATCAACAGCTCGAACAAATGGGGCTAAGGAGGTGAATTTGAATATGTGGCTCGCGTCAGCTGAAGCTTTGAAAGAGCTGTTATGTCTTTATTTTGTGATCTTTGAGTCTGTTTTTGTTTTTGTTTCTCTTTGTTTACCCTTGTGGGGAGGGGGGGGGGTGTCTTATTTGTTTTCTATGTCTGGCGTATTGTGTATTGTTTGTGTTTAATGTTTTGAAAATAAAAAGATTTGATCACAAAAAAAAAAAACGTTTATGGGAATGTGAATTTGGGTTCAGCATGATAATCTTCACAAATGTTAATAACTTTTATGCCTTTTGAAGCAATTTATAAAAATTGTGTTTTAAAAAAACGCATTTATGTTCCAAAAGTCATGAAAGTTATTCACGTTTGTGAAGATTATCATGTAGAACCCAGATTTGCGTTCCCATAAACTTTTGTTAACCACAGACCTTTATTTTATGCTTTTAAGCGAAACCCCCATGTTAAATCCCATACACTTTTCCACTGAATAACTCATTGCTGCGGCTCTCTATTAGGTAGCTAGCGGTCATTCTACTGATGAGGTCACTAGTAGAAGACGACAGTAAACACTACAGCAAGGCACTGTGGGTATTATGGTGACACGGGTTGGGTTAGGAGCTCCCGTTTGCGAGGCTAGCTAGCTACCATTTGTTTTCTCAGAGGCAGAGTGTTTTGGGGATGTGGCTCTAGCTGTGGTATATGCTAAATATACCATGGCTGTGAACCAATCAAATTGCCTGATTTGAGAGAGCTGTTTTATAAAGAGATATCCCTTGATTTTGACCAAAAGTCTCACGAGAGTCTTGCTTACAAAAATAAGCTTGGTCAATACTGCACCAATTAAAGAAAACAAGAAGCTCAGATGAGTTACTTGGACACAAAAACTGGTGAAAATAGGGTCCAGGTCCAGGGTCCTTATTGTGCTATTCACACCAGATGCTTACCTCCTCCACCCCGCACCACCTGGGTCAACGCTGCAAAGGAACTCCCCCAGGGAGTGAAACTGCACTGATATGTACTCATTAAAAAGTACCAAAATAACATAATACCAAATGAATAAGACCAAACCACTTTTTTTGAGAAATGTTCATTTTTATTTATAATTTAATTTATTGTTTCATATTACAGGAATCATAGAGGAATTAGAGCAGGCCAGTGAGCATACAGAGGATTATACACTAATTGATTAAATCTTGGAAACCAGATGAGAAAAGTGTCTCCTGTGCCTTTAACTAAACAAGGTGTTTTATAGCAGTGGTTACCATAGTTCAGTCTGGGGACCATCAGGGAGACCAGAGAGTCCTCAACAACACCAGGAATAATCATACTATTATTTCACTATTATTATTTGAAAGATTTTGGATAATACATCCTGTGATCACATTAAGAAGGTCTGTAGAGGGAAAAGACCCACCCCTCCTTCAGCATGTTGCTGCTACTCATCCTGATTCACTTCTACATTCATTAACGATATCACTGATTGTGTTAAAACTCAGGGGGCGGAGCCAAACCGCAAAAACAAAATCTGGCTAAGTCACGTCAGACTGAAATAATCAATCGGTCATCATGAATGTGACGATCATGAATGAAAGGACAAAAATTAAGTCATATGTTGTTATATTTTGGTCAAGAGTCCCATTGCCGTTCTAGTTTGCCAGTCAGTTACCTCCATCAGGGACGTTATCTTTTCGGTGCTGTTTGTCCGTCTGTTTGTCTGTTACAGAAAAAAACAACTTTTTTCATTTTCATGGAATTTTGGTGCGGATTGATCCGATTTGCGTAAAGAAAGGGGGCAGAGATAGGCAAGAAGGGCCATAGCTAGGAATAGGAAAGTCATAGAGAGTCGGGAGGGGGGGCATATCACAGCAGACTGGAGAGGTCTGCACTCTCCGAGTGTACTTCTAGTTAACTTCTAAAACTGATTGGCTCCACCCACTGAGGTTTAACTCCACCAATCTGTATTGGTCCGTCAGGGCTTTTTGGGGATCTAATTCAGCCAAAATTCAGTGATAGAGTTGAAGTTATTGCGTCTTCTAACTCCTCCAGAAAGAGTCATGTCCAGTGAGACCCCCTGCACATCGTTATCCACCGTCACGCGGGTATCTTTGTGAAACCAGGCACTGAAGGTGCACGTGTAGAGAGATGGGATGTTAGAGAAAGCAACACTCGCGCACAACATCGCCTGCCGGTCGTTCACCATGAAGCGAAAAGCGCTGCTTCTGTACATTGGGGTAATAGTGCTGATGACAAATTTGTACCGTCCAAAATAGGGCACAGTGAAGGTGCCGTCTACGAAGCTGGGGCGAAGCTGGGACATAAGGTGCTTGTAGAACTTAATGGTTTTGACGTAGCCGATGGTCCTCCCTGGCTGGAATGCACAGAAGTACCCGGAGATTCCAGTTGGGTCACTGCAGGTGACTGAAGAGGAGAAAGCAGAATTATTTTTTAAATTATTTTCTGTTCTTTTTCCCAGATTAAAATGACAAAAGCCCAAACAGATTGATATGATCGACCCTGTTCTGATCGGTGGTTTAAACTGATGCACCGTTCAGCTATAAACTAGCAGGTTCAGCTCGCCTGGCCCCAGCCCTCTAACTGGGTTTACATCTGTTTCTCCATGTGATCGTTTGTTCCCACATGTTAACCACATGTACTATTGGTTGAATTATTTGGCTCTTCATGCGTGTAGTTGCCTCCATTCGTCTGGGGCCAAGCACCAGACGGATTGCGTACGGTGCTACGCATGAAGTGCGTGAAGTGCGTAGCACCATTGTCATCTGGCTATGGGTGGAAACACACCACGGGCCACGGAAACGTCAGGAACTACTGTACATGTATAGTGCTGCTGTGCTCCAGAAAACAACTCCGCTCTAACCTTGTGTTCCGCTCAGAAAACATGGGCGATGCGAGTTACCTAGCTACCCAAAAAGATAAAAAGGACTCAAACCAAATAGTGTAATAGCATTGCCGCCTGACATAGGCTACCGGTCAAAACGGTAAAAGAAGATGCGACGAGATGCAAGAGTTTTGTTTGTTATTTGTTCATTTTCTATGGGGGAACGGAATTACTGCGGCACACAAAGTCGAAACACCCCCGGAAACACCACTGGGTGCGGGTCTTAGGGCCATGGCCTGTCAGTTTGCCTGGTGACGTGAAGTTAGCCTTGATTGCCTTGATCTGATCACTGGGAGGTTCTGGCAATTTGATTGGATTATTCAATTTGTGGGTGGGATCTTGGAGGATGGCATAATAGAGAACCGTAGGAATGAGTCCGGAAGTATACTTCCGGGTTCATAAGAGGAAAAGTGAATGGGGTTTTAGAATGGGGATTTCACTTAAATTGAACGTAAATGCGTTTTTTTAACACTCTTTAGAAAACGCTTCAAAAGGCATAAAAGTGATTAACGTTTGTGAAGATTATCCTGCGGAACCCAAATTTGCATTCCCATAACCTTTTGTTAACCACAGACAGACCTTATTTTATGCATTTAAGTGAAATTCCCATTCTAAAACCCAATAGACTTTTCCCTGATGAACCAAAATGGCAGCGATTTCTGGTTAACCCTACAAAAATACGTCATCCCTGCGGTATTCTATTGCTCTCTGAGTATCATGAATACAGAATAAAAACAAGAAACCGTTGTTTTGATTTGTGCTAACCATCATGTTTTTGAATAATAATGATAATAATTAATAGAATTTATATAGCACCTTCCTTGATACTCAAAGCGCTTCACATATCAGGTCAGGGGGAGGGAACTCAACTCATCCACCACCGATGTGTACAGGTACTGTAGCACTCACCTGGGTAATGCACAGCAGCCAGTTTGCTCACCATACATCAGCTATCATGGTGGAGAGTTGAGGACTGATTGTGCCAAATTAGATAATGAGGGATGATTAGGTGGCCATGAGTGAAGGCAGGTCTGTGTGGAAATTTAGCCAGGGCACCGGGGTTACACCCCTACTCTTGCGAAGAGTGTCGGTAGGATCTTTACTGACCACAGATAATCTGGACCTCAGTTTAATGTCTCATCTGAAGGGTGGTGCTCACTCACAGGACAGAGTCTCTGTCTCTGCCCTAGTGCATGGCGAGATTATTCATCAGACCCGGGGTTTTCAAAGTGTGACACTGCAGGCCTCCCCTTGGGGGCCCCAGACGCTTAGTTTTGCTCAATTCCTGTTGCCTATGGGGTCATGATTATCTTATTTATTAGTAATATGTTTTAGTAACATGATTATGTTACTTACTTATTATAAGTATTACTTACTTATTTGATCCCTTAGAGTAGACACTCAATAATTGAGCTAAGATAGCCTGACATTGCGGTTTGACTTCGGACTACATCAAATACATAAAAAGTTCTGTCTGAAGGCATTTATTTGTTTCTGACCGTGGGCACCACACACACACACCTCTGGGGAGGCCCGCCTCCCACTTATAAAACCGCTGCATTAGACCATTCAGACCAGAGAGGAAGAGCACCTCCTACTGGTCCTCCAACACCACTTCCAGAACCAGTCTCCCATCCAAGGAGGATCCTAGGCCAGATCTACTTAGCTTCCCAATGAAAGCCAGTAATGTAATGTGGGAACCACTGGTGCTGACAAAATGTGAGGTAAATGGTAGCTGTACTGACAGGGGCACCGCCAGGGATTTTTAGGCCCGATGAACAGCTATCACATTGGGCCCCACCACTCCACAACCCTGCACAACAGCTGTAACCACACACCTCCAGAACTCAATCAACCCCTTCAAAGCTTTAAATGACTCTACCTTTGCAGGCTTGCAACTCTCTGGTAGTCCAACCAGTGGCGTAACGTCATTGCCGTGGGCCCCAGTGCAAATATTTGCTCTGGGCCCTACCTAACAATTATATTGTTATAGAAAATATAGACTCACTCATTATTTTTTTGTCAGGCAGATTGTTAGCCATCTATTGCACCCCCGAAGGACCCAAGACAGTGGTAAACAAGACTGAGCCATGCACTACGTGAAGGGATATTCCTCCTCTCTTGCTCCAGGTCCATATATGGTCAATGATGTCACCAGAACCTCACAGGAGACTCCACTGAAGACACGTTGGAAAGAGAACGCGTTCGGATTTTCCCATACGATGACGCCAATCCACTGAATCCAGTAAACTAAACTTAAAGCTAATAGCATTCGTTAGCATAGTAAGCTACATGAGGGCAAGTGCTGACTGCATAATACAGCATGGAAGTTTATTTGGAGTGGGACTGCAGCAGAAACCATAAGTACGTTAAGTCTCCCCAAAGCGAGACTCACTCTTCATGGGCCCTTGACAGCTCTGGGCCCCGGTGCACCGCACCGCCTGCACTGCCCATCCTGGGGTCATCCCTATGTTCCCCGGGTTCTATATTCCCCGGGTTCTATATTCCCCGTTTTTCAGCAAAAGGGTTCTTTGGGTTAGGGTTAGGGGTAGGTTAGGGTTAGGGTTAGGGTTAGGTTAGGTTAGGTTAACCCTAACCCTAACCCTCTTAGTGAAAAGCGGGGAACATAGAACCTGGGGAACATAGAACCCTCTTAGTGAAAAACGGGGAATATAGAACCCGGGAAACATAGAACCCGGGGAACATAGACATGATCCCCCCATCCTTACGCCAGTGAGTCCAACACTTACTGTACCATATTTACTGCCTGTGAAAATATGACACTGCAGACATGCATGTACCATTCTGCATACAGTGGAATTCACTATTTGATGCAAGATGCAAGACCTCATTAAGAAATGTGCTAAAGGCCTTTTTTACAGTCTACATGTAATGTTAATGCTAAATTCTTGAACGTAAAAATGTCTTAACTTCAATGAATAAACTAAAATGAATATACCCTAATTTAAATATACATTGACCTCTTCGATTAAAATAAATTACCATTATCATAAAATTTCAGTTACTACCATTTTGTTGAGTTAAATTAACTGCATGCACCATGGAAAAAAGTAAACAGCACTGAATCTAGCAGAATATTGCCCCAAATTACCTGTAGTTTCGTATCACCACCCCTAGATGTAGTAGTAAACAACCATATTTCAGTCTGCATCAAAGCCATGGAGACATACCTTGACCATATAGTTGAAGGTATTATTCTAACATTGGCTGTCACTTACAGACTGACGCACTCAATGCTTCAAACTCTCCAGCATCCAAACAGACTACATGCTGTTTTGTTTCATATAATGATCATTATATGGAAAAATAATTTTTTCAATTCTTATATTTATAAAGGATTTAATCATCAAAAAATCCCACGGATGCCCTGCAAAGAACTGACATGTCAACACAATGCTGCTTACTGCCTTGAGCTGGGAGGAGCGTCTTTTGTGGGTCAGGGGTAGGGCCAGGGAGAGGAGGAGGTTGGCCTTGTGCACCTGGTGGCGAGTCAGCTGCAGGAACAGAGAAAGAGACAGCTGATTTAGAATGAATGTCTTGCTAAAAGTTTACCTGCATTGATTAAATGCTGGCTAAAAGGAGCGAAATGTAAAAACTCAGAATTGTCTGTGATGATATTAAGCTAAGTAACTATTAATGTTAGAGGAGCAGAAGTAGCCTATCTCACTATGGACTAAGCTAAACAGGTTAATGTCCAGCAGTTAATACAAATAGAATACATAATATTCAGTCCCTCCAGGAAATTGTGATTTTGCGATCTCAATAATTAATGCAAATTCAACCAATCTCAATATGTCACCAATATTTGCGGGGCTCGCAATTTTTCAAAATTATGGCAATTTCTCAACAAAAATCGCAAAACTAGTTCCAGTTCCTGCATAATCGCATAAAACCTCCCAAATTGCATTGCAATTTTTGATAAACGTTGCCATTAGGTAGTTGCCATAAGGTCGTCGTCAAGAAAAAAGAAAAATAAATTTACAAAACCGCTGAAAAATCATGCACATTTGATCACAACAATCACAAAATAAATTATCGGGGGACTGAATATATACTACTATACTACATATAATTAAAGAGGCAGCACAGCTCTCTGAATGAATAAACATGAGAGAGGTGTGCAGGATTCAGTCCTACAGCTCGCTCAAATACAGATCCACTCACAGACAACACTCACCTTCTACAGATCCACTCACAGACTACACCCACCTTCTACAGATCCACTCACAGACAACACCCACCTTCTACAGATCCACTCACAGACAACACCCACCTTCTACAGATCCACTCACAGACAACACCCACCTTCTACAGATCCACTCACAGACAACACCCACCTTCTACAGATCCACTCACAGACTACACCCACCTTCTACAGATCCACTCACAGACTACACCCACCTTCTACAGATCCACTCACATACTACACCCACCTTCTACAGATCCACTCACAGACTACACCCACCTTCTACAGATCCACTCACAGACTACACCCACCTCCTACAGATCCACTCACATACTACACCCACCTTCTACAGATCCACTCACAGACTACACCCACCTTCTACAGATCCACTCACAGACTACACCCACCTCCTACAGATCCACTCACATACTACATCCACCTTCTACAGATCCAATCACAGACTACACCCACCTCCTACAGATCCACTCACAGACTACACCCACCTTCTACAGATCCACTCACAGACTACACCCACCTTCTACAGATCCACTCACAGACTACACCCACCTTCTACAGATCCAATCACAGACTACACGCAGCTTTATTTGTGGAAAATTGGGTGACAGAGATTCAGGAGGAACTATGGGATGGCATTTTGCATCGGGTTCACTCCTCATCTATCTGTGCTAGATTGGGTCTGACCCAACGCAATATCCTTCACCGCATACACTTCACTAAGGTCAGACTTTCTAGGATTTAGAACGATGTTGACCCTACATGTGACCGATGTGCAGAGCTCCTGCTACTCGTATTCATATGTTTTGGTCTTGTTCTTCCCTATACAGCTATTGGCTGGACATATTTTATTCAATGTGTATTGGGACTCAATTGGAACCAACAGCTGTTACAGCATTGTTTGGGGTTCCACCTCTCACTCTGCTGCTTCCAAAATATTAAGCCGACTTTGTAGCTTCCGTAACTTTGTTGGCCAGATGTCTGATTTTACTGAGGTGGAAGTCAACCGCACCTCCCTCTCATTCCTCTTGGATCAGCACCTCCCTCTCATTCCTCTTGGATCAGGGATATTTTTTATTTTGTTAAGGTGGAAAAGATAAGGTGTACTGTAAATGGGTCGCTTGCCAAATTCAATAAAACTTGGGGGCCCTTTTCTGCACATGCTAAGAGGTTGAAGTGTACTGCTATTCCAGAGTAGCAGCTCTCTTTCTTTCTTTTAGTTTTTTTCTTTTATATACGGTACATGGGTTTGAGATGTATCTCTTTATCATGTAAATTTGGTATTTTATCTTAAACTTTTGTCTTGGTGGCCGATATGTACGTTTTGTGATGTTTGTTTCCTTTTGTTGGGGTTGTTTTTATGTTCTTTCTTCACTGGATTGAGCAAGAGTTTGTTCTATGATATATATATATATATATATATATATATATATATATATATATATATACTGTACTTGACACAACATTGAGACGTGATAAGTGACATCCGGACATTTGTATGTCATTCTAAAACTAATAAACAAATCTGAGAAAAAAAGAAAATTGCGTGAGATAGTGTCACCCTGTCTTTTCCCTCTCCTGTCTTTCTTTTCATTTCTGAAGGTCATATTTAATTTAGTTTTATTTTATTTTTTGAATCTGAGACAGATGACTCTGCTCTTACTGTGCACTCCTCACTTGGGATCCACTGCTAGAACCATATTTATGAAAGAGGGAACACATGACTTAGCAATAACACAATGATTAATCCTGGGAAACTATTGTTAGATAAGAATAGATACCTTGAAGATATCCCCCAGAAAGTCTCATGTAGAACGAATATCCATCCTCGCCGTTTTGCACCGACAGCGTGTAGCCAGTTTGAAGATAGGTGGTGTACGTGCAGGTGTAGGGACATACTATCTCGAAATAGCAAGGCTGACTTTCACACAACAGCACGTACTGGTCGTTCACATTGAACCAAAAGATGCTCTGAGTCCATCGTGGTACAAAAGTGCTGACAGTGAATCTGTACCATCCATATTCTGGCGCGGTGAAATGGGAATCCCTGAAGCTGGGGTTGTCAACCATGGGCTTGTAGAACACGACAGGGTATCCGTTTTGGTAGCCGTTTGTCAGCCCTGGCTGGACTGAACAGAAGTACTGTGAGAGACCCCTTGGGTCAGGGCAGTCGACTGAAGAGGAGAGAACAAATGACAACACAAATTACCTACAGTTGCATATCACCGCCACTAGTATAGTAAGATAATAAGATAGTAAGCGGTCATATTTCAGTCTGCATCAAAGCCATGGCAACATATCATAACATAACATAACATATCGTATCATTTTAACACTGACTGTCACTTATACAGACTGAGTCATACAAGGCTTCAAACTGTCCAGCATCCAATGCAGACTATGTGCTGTTTTGTTTCTATATTGATGGGCAGTGGTGGCTTAAAGGTTAAAGAAGCGGGCTTGTCACCAGAAAGTTGTTGGTTCAATCCCCGGACTGGCAGGATAAATATGGGTGAGGAAAGTGAAAAGCACTGCTTGCCCCTCCCTCAATACCATCCCTGCCCTTGAGCAAGGCGCTTAACCCCAACAGCCCCGAGGGATAGCAGTTGAAATTTAGCTGTCTGGCTAACACTCGCACACAACACAATGCTGCTCACCAGTAATAGGGCCTGGGGGGTAAACGAAGATGAAATCAGCCGTGTTGTTGCCAATGGTATCGTTGGATCGTAGGTTTTCACCTGTTGTTCCCTGGGCTGGCACCAGACAGAGACAGAGGCAGAGACAACTGATTTAGTAGGAATAGCTTGCTCAAATGTTTGCCTGCATTCATTCATTGTCAGCTAAAAGGAGAGAAATGTAAACACTCAGAATGTTCTGTGAAGATATTAAGCTCAGTAAAGTATGTTAGAGGAGCAAAAGTAGCCGATCTCACTATGGCCTCAGCAGGTTAATTTCCAGCAGTTAATGCAAGTAGAATAAATAATATTGGCATATCTGTGCAGGAGTGACATGAAGCAGGAGCTAGGGGGAAGGAGAGAGGAACAGGAGTGACATATGAAGCAGGAGCTAGGGGGGGAAGGAGAGAGGAACAGGAGTGACATATGAACCAGGAGCTAGGGGGGGAAGGAGAGAGGAACAGCAGTGACATATGAAGCAGGAGCTAGGGGGAAGGAGAGAGGAACAGCAGTGACATATGAACCAGGAGCTATAGGGGGGGGGGTAAAGGAGAGAGGAACAGGAGTGACATATGAACCAGGAGCTATAGGGGGGGGGGTAAAGGAGAGAGGAACAGGAGTGACATATGAACCAGGAGCTATAGGGGGGGAAAGGAGAGAGGGAAAGTGACTGAGGTGAGTCTTAAAGGAACACGCTGACATTTTTGGGAGATTCTCCTATTTGCATATTCCCGTTAGTAAGACGAGAAGATACTTTAGATGTCCTTCTCTTCTCTGTGCATGCAGTAGAAAGTAGCGACGCGGCCCTCCTGCTAGCTAGCTTAGCACAATGCGGAACGGCTAGCGTACCTCCATCACCAAATACACATTCTAACTGTGTCAAAACGTGCCATATTTACTCTTATGTACATGTTGTGGCTCATGCATTCACAACGTTATGAAATAATAATTCAAAATTACAAGACATTTACTTTATGTATTTCGAAGCAAATAGCCTACAGCCGGAACTTCATGCTTTTGTCAGGAAAGTAGGCTAGTTCCATTACGAATGCTGGGAATGGAACCCTGCAAAGTATACACCCATTGTGTTCCACCCAGACCACAACGGCCTTACTTACTAGTCACCATGTTATTTCATTGTCACACATTGGCGTCAATTTCAGACATTGTGGAAGTTCTATAGAAGTCTATTGGACTACCCTGCACATTGTGGGAGTTCTATGGTAGTCTATTGGACTACCCTGCACATTGTAGGAGTTCTATGGTAGTCTATTGGACTACCCTGCACATTGTAGGAGTTCTATGGTAGTCTATTGGACTACCCTGCACATTGTAGGAGTTCTATGGTAGTCTATTGGACTACCCTGCATGTTGTGGGAGTTCTATAGGAGTCTTGGACTACCCTGCATGTTGTGGGAGTTCTATAGAAGTCTATTGGACTACCCTGCATGTTGTGGGAGTTCTATAGAAGTCTATTGGACTACCCTGCACGTTATGGGAGTTCTATAGAAGTCTATTGGACTACCCTGCATGTTGTGGGAGTTCTATAGAAGTCTATTGGACTACCCTGCATGTTGTGGGAGTTCTATAGAAGTCTATTGGACTACCCTGCACGTTGTGGGAGTTCTATAGAAGTCTATTGGACTACCCTGCATGTTGTGGGAGTTCTATAGAAGTCTACTGGACTACCCTGCATGTTGTGGGAGTTCTATAGAAGTCTACTGGACTACCCTGCACATTGTAGGAGTTCTATGGTAGTCTATTGGACTACCCTGCATGTTGTGGGAGTTCTATAGGAGTCTATTGGACTACCCTGCACATTGTGGGAGTTCTATGGTAGTCTATTGGACTACCCTGCACATTGTAGGAGTTCTATGGTAGTCTATTGGACTACCCTGCATGTTGTGGGAGTTCTATAGGAGTCTTGGACTACCCTGCATGTTGTGGGAGTTCTATAGAAGTCTATTGGACTACCCTGCATGTTGTGGGAGTTCTATAGAAGTCTATTGGACTACCCTGCACGTTATGGGAGTTCTATAGAAGTCTATTGGACTACCCTGCATGTTGTGGGAGTTCTATAGAAGTCTATTGGACTACCCTGCATGTTGTGGGAGTTCTATAGAAGTCTATTGGACTACCCTGCACGTTGTGGGAGTTCTATAGAAGTCTATTGGACTACCCTGCATGTTGTGGGAGTTCTATGGTAGTCTATTGGACTACCCTGCACGTTGTGGGAGTTCTATATAAGTCTATTGGACTACCCTGCACATTGTGGGAGTTCTATAGAAGTATATTGGGCTACCCTGCATGTTGTGGGAGTTCTATGGTAGTCTATTGGACTACCCTGCACGTTGTAAACAACAATATAGACATAATAACAATAGCACACACACACACACACACACACACACACACACACACACACACACACACACACACACACACTACTCACCCCATATGTACACGGCCGTTGGGTCCTGAAAATGACAGTTGGTTAGTTTACTGCTGATGTTTTACAACACAAAACATTTTCTCATATCAAACTCCACTGGAGACAACTGAGATGATGCCACCTCGCCTACGATTTGCTGCTTATCCGTGCACCAAGAAGAAAAGCAACAAACTACTATACTGCCCTACAAATCCTAATCGCAGTTACTACGCTAACAATGAAACTGAGAAAAATGGCTTTAAAGTTTTTTGACTGTCCAGCCAAATGAGTTACAGGTTGAAAAGTGATAATGCGCTTATTAAATATGTATACATAAAGTATTTTTTCTGGCTAAAAAACATCATCAATTATTTGACCTATGACCCCAAAAATTCACATACTGCACTCTGTCTGTGTATTCCCAACAGATATATATGTAGTACAAATGCAAAGTGCAGTAACCACATTATATCTGTATTTAATTGTTTTATTGTTTACATGTTTAAAACATTTAAATAGATGAGTAACAAAGAAATTCAGGGAATCCTGATTGGATTGTATAACTACAGAGGGATTCACAGTGAGAAGAATCGCCTTGGCGATTATGGTGATGTGAGAGGTGTACAAGCATTGAAGACTTCAGGGAGCAGATAGAAAAGTTACTAGGCAATACAATTACAACATCTCTCATTTCCTTACCATTTTATGGATATTTACGTTTCAAAGCAAGCTCCACTCTTCTTTGCCCCCAGGATTGTGCCATTATGAGTGATTGATATGTTGGGCTTTGTAACTACACCTCAAAGTGTAGTTACTGTGGTTTATCTTTGTTTAAGTCCAGTTGAAGCTCTGGGAAACCAAATAAACCTGCAGTAAGTGTAGTTACTGCAGTTTTGCTGGGTTGTGGATGGATTTCGTAGTTACTGCGATTTGTACACTGTGGTGACCACAAAATAGTCTGCTGGCGATCTATAGCGGACTTGGGACAAAAACCTCAAGTGCAGTCACGTGACTTTGGTGGGTTGGGCAGCTGGGCTATTTAAGCTACATCAAGGTCTCTGCTCTTCAGTCTACGCCTCCTAGCACAGGAGGCAACTAGACCACTCTACACAGCCTGCAGCTACTAGCCAGATAGCCACTCTGTTAGCTAGCTACCAACTGTAACATGCTGTAACTTCCAGGTACACAGATAGGGATCTGTAAATAAACGATGCCAGCGACATGCTGGATCAACTTTTACCTTCTTCACTTGTCATCCCTACATCCCTTCTCTGCTTTCTCAAATATAGAGCAAGACTGAACTTAGACAATTTGTCACATAATAAAACAGATATCTAAAAGTACAATTTCAGTAATAATTGACCAAAATTGTAGTTACTGCGTTTTGGATTTGGAGGGCAGTATAGAAATAGCTGTTTTTTGCAATTGCAATGTTTGCAATGTGTGTCCATTGTCCTCTATTTAAAGGAAGAAAACAATTGTTTATCATGATTCAATCACTGAAGTACAGAGTGGTTCACTCACTGGAGTTTGTGACATGGCCGCCCTGCTCCACAGAGACAGCATCATCACCAAGACAACCACAGGAGCCATGAGCACACTGTAAAAAACACAGAGACAGCATCATCACCAAGACAATCACAGGAGTCATGAGCACACTGTAAAAAAAAACAGGGGACAAGAGAATCAAAGGATCCATCAGCACACTGTATAAAGACACAGGGCCCTATCTTGGTACAAGCGCTATTTGCTTTTTGTGCTTTCACACCGGTTGTGCGCCTTATGCTATCTTCTCTGCAGGGACGATAGCAGTCCACCTTGCACAAGTGTCAATTTGCGTTCCAGGTGTTATGTCGAGCTTTGCACCTCCGCCGCCAAACACATCCCCACCTCACGGGAGCATATTTTAATTATTTATACAGAAAAGTAACTGTTTAAAAATTATACAATTGTTTGGGTAGATGTGACCTCCCTGTTTTTAAGTTGAAACAGCCCCAAAATATGGTGGGGATGCAATTCTCGGCGGGGATGCAAAACTCGGCATAACACCGGGCGCAGGCACAAATTACAGGCATGGTAAGTCATCTGCTATTCTCTGTGCCCCGCAAAATGTCATCTGCGCGTAGCGCAAATGGGATTTGGGTGGTCTTAACCACTAGAATGATTCACAGTTGCTTCACTGAATTATCTGCTGTTACCCAATTTTTTGCAGCAGAATTCGATGTCTTGGCATTTGTATTTGAATGGGACATCGTGCGTAATGACGTATCCAAAAATAATTTGGCTGCAATGCGCTGTGCAGCACAGAGAATAATGAATAATGGTGGGCTAAAGCACAGTGGGGTATTTTGCACTAAGAGCTGTTTTAGAGGTGCTTTTCAGAGCTCTTAGCGCAAAGAATTGGGCGCATGCAAACAATAGCAGAATGCATCTATGTCCCCGCATTCTGCAGAGACACGCCTGGTTTGGCATCGGGCAGGCCTACCCCATGCACGCTCAGTATAATAATAACGGGCGTAGAGTAGGGCATTCACAGACTAGTCGACTAGTCGACTAGTCGACTAGTAAAACCACTAGTCGACACTGTGCTTAGTAGTCGACTAGTCGTTTTAGCAAAAAAAAAAAAAATTTTTTTTTTTTTTTTTTTTATCTTTAAGAAAGAACATACATGGACTATCATATCCCATATCCCCCACAAAGAACATCAAAACACAACAAAACAAAACAAGAAAACTGCATAAGATACACAATAATCCAAGAACAAACAAGACTATTGGACAAACAACCAAACAAAAACAATGCATTCAAAGTAAATACATAGATCTTGCCCTGTTGGCAGCTAGGAAATGCATAGCTTTAAATTGGAAACCATCCAATCCCCCAGCTGTAGTTCACTGGTGGAATGAACTCTCAAGCTACCATACGTTGGATAACATTTACTACAAGAGCAAAGGCAGATTCTTAGACATCCCCAAAATATGGCAACCACATACAGAGTTTGACTTTAAGAACTTTTTACCCCAGTGTCATTAGGCTTATCAGGATAGGAGCTGAATGCATTGTTTTTGTTTGGTTGTTTGTCTTGTTGTTTGTTCTTGGATTATTGTGTATGTATTATGCAGTTTTCTTGTTTTGTTTTGTTGTGTTTTGATGTTCTTTGTGGGGGATATGGGATATGATAGTCCATGTATTGTATGTCGTGTAAATACCTCATGTTCTTTCTTAAAGATTAAAAAAAAAAAAAAAAAAAAAAAAAAAAAAAAAAAAAAAAAATTTAATTAAAAATAAATTAAAAACGGTTAGTCGACTAGTCGACTACCTTTAGGGACGACTAGTCGACTAGTAAAATTCACTAGTCGTGAATGCCCTAGCGTAGAGGTATTTAGCGTGGCAGGGAGAATACCAGTGTGCTTGAGCACGCCCCCAATTTGCGCTGTGCTTGGCATTAAACAAGCGCAAGCGCAAACACTGCGCTTTTACGATGATAGGGCCCACAGTGTAAATAGCAGGTGGGTCTCCATCATGGAGGAACACTGTTAGTCTTGTCTTTAGAGTCTCTACTCCAAAACCGGGGTGGGCTCTGTGTGTGCCAAATTTGAATACTTTTAACCAATCAGACTCTGGAGCTAGAGCCATTTACAATCATAAGGATCTCACAAAAAATGTATATCAAAGTATAAATATAAACCAAACTGTTTATATTTATCTCAGTGTATACATGTTTTTCTTCCTAGTACATTCTTTACTAAGTTTAAAAGCCTAATTTTGAAATGAATATTAAATAATAAATAAAATATATAATCATCTTTCAAAAAAGTCACTTGGTAGTCTTGGTAGAACATTGTGATTTTACAACTCGTCTGTTATCGTATATAGGCTACTATACATAAGGCACATTAAATTTTCTTGACAGAAAGTGACAGAAAGAATAAATGAATGAATGAATGAAAGAATGAAAATGGGTAAAATATAAGCAAAATAAAATAAATATTTTTACGATAATATTACGTTACTGTTATTATTTCAAGAAATATGATTATTTAATAGCAAATATCCTAAATATCATCCTATAAACTGAGATAAGACTCAAGTCTCTAGATCAAAGGAATATTGATGAATATTTCTAATGTCAACCTACCTTGGTAGTTTTCCTTGTGATGAATAGTGAAGCTGTTCACCTGGAATGAACTACCTTGGTCTAGTCCAGCTTTATATAGGAAAAGACACACACTCACACACAGTGGAGCAGTGGAGGAAAAACACAGACCTGAATAGACGCAACACGATCCTCAACAGATTTGATTGTTTATGATCCAGATCTCTCATAGATTACACTTAGAAATGCCACCTGGAGAAAATATTCATTCCAACCCGGAAAAGATCCGTCCAACAAACAAAAACCCTGACAGAATCAAGCCACACAACAATAAGGTTTTTATAAAACTTGATCCTCAAATATTGGGGAAAAGATAAAAGGAACACCAAGGAATCCCACATCATGCGGGTAATATTGCCATGTGGAAAATGTCCCATATTCCAAATTCGCATGAATATCATGTTAGTAAGACTGAAGCCTTCACACACACACACACACACACACACACACACACACACACACACACACACACACACACACACACACACACACACACACACACACACACACACACAGTGATGTTTGCTTGGTTGAACAAGTCAGTCTTAAAACCCATTTAGTCCAGGTGGCGTTTGGGTAGTGTAGAGGTAAACGCACTCACCTACCAGAGACCTGGGTTCAATTCCCGGTTGCAGCACTTGAGCAGATAATTCCCCAGAGTTTGGACTCTCATGGGTACAGAGTCATCAAGAAATGTGACTATAAAGACTTGTATCTAGGGATACTAGCGGACTGGGAAGCGGAGGGAGGGAGGGGGGGGTGGGTTGGATGGTTGAAAAGCATTGCTAAAGTGCCCTCTAGAGTGGCGAAAACGAGAGGAAGTGCCCTATTGGCCGCCCGGGTTTAGGCAAGTAAAACTACTTGGTTGGGTGTAGGCAAGTAAAACAACTTGGTTGTTTGGGGCGGCTTTAGCTCAGGAGGTAGAGAGCGGGTCGGCCATTGACACAAGGGTTGGCGGTTCGATCCCCGCTCCCTCCCAGCTGCTGTCGTTGTGTCCTTGGGCAAGACACTTGCTGCTGTCGTTGTGTCCTTGGGCAAGACACTTAACCCTCCTTGCTCCCGATGGTGTGTAGGCACCCTGCGTGGCAGCCTGCCGCCATCGGTGTATGAATGGGTGAATGTAGATTATCTACTGATTGTAAAGTGCTTTGGATAAAAGCGCTATATAAATGCAGGCCATTTACCATTTACCATTAGTAAAACAACTTGGTTGGGTTTAGGCAAGTAACACAACTTGGTTGGGTTTAGGCAAGTAAAACAACTTGGTTAGGCAAGTAACACAACTTGGTTGGGTTTAGGCAAGTAAAACAACTTGCTTGGGTTTAGGTAAGTGGTAATGCGATAACAGCGCCAGCCCTAGGTTAGGCTAATGGCTTGTGCCGAGGTTAAAAACGGCTAACAACGGCGTTCAAAACTGGACATGTCGGAGCTCAAACCAGCTCTTTCTTTTTTCTTTTTCCCCCCGGATTTCCCCCCATTTTCTCCCCATGCTGCCCTATTGGCTGCTCCGGTCGCTGCTCCACCGTCTGCCGATCTGGGGAGGAACCCAGAATTGCCGGGGGGCAACTTCGAATTTTACCACTATATTAAATTATAGAAAACATACTGTGCACTTATTCTTCAGCATTTATGAGATTGAAAATCACAAGAGCAAATATGTGAGAACCGGTTGAATATAAAATATATTGGGTTTTTGATATGTAAAATAGCCACTAGAATATGATAGACTAGAGCAGTGGTTTTCAAACTTTTTGTAACTGAGGCACACCAAAGGGCAAGACAAAGGCACACCTATAACAGCCTCTATAACACGTCACTCTTATCACTAAATGTTTTTTTATTCACTCATTTTATTCATTCATTTATTTATTCATTTATTCATGTTATTTTTTATTGGCCTGGGATATAAAATAATTTTGATGACTGCATAGGAGAAATATGTTAATTCAGTATGGAGCACATTATCCCACTGGTCACCTGTGCGGGTGACATGACGGAGCTGGATTTTTTAATTGGGTGATTGCCCTAATTACCTAATGATGGTGATGTCACTCGAGCAATGATGTCATCAGTGATGATGTCCAACTCGCAGGGCACCACTAGTAATGATAATGATTGATTATTTCAAGGGGTTAGTAATGACACATGATTTGGATATTTTAATTTCAGAACAATTCTGGATTAAAACGTTAATAACATGAGACACTGACAATATCATGTGAATTTGGAACATGGGCAGTTTCCAGACCCAGTTTAATGCCGACCAGCATTTTGATTATTTTATTCGTGATCTTTTTACACAATATTTGATGGTCTAGTTTACCGTATTATTATGTGGGTTCGCTGCCAGGGTTTTTGTATGTTGGAAGGACCTTATTAGATTATTTTCCCAGGTGGCATTTCAAGATGTAATCAAAGTGAGAACTGGATCATCAAAAAAGAAAAGGAGAAAAAAAAAACATGTTTGATTGAGGATCATGTTGCCTCTATTCAGGTCTGTTTTTGTGCGTCCACTGTCCTCCTTCCACCATTGTACAGTATCTCTAAATCATAAATGTTTTATTCAGTCTTACCCAATGAGCTGAATAGCTTCACCACCCACTTTGAGAGGCCTGAGCTGGCATCCAACATGGTGGACAACTGACACCGTCTCATGCCTCCCATCACACTCACCGTACAAGAACAGGATGTGCTACGCCCGCCTGGTCAAAGCCACCCCAACTACCCAGATAACAATAACCCATTGGCCTAACGTTGGCAATGGTCGGCATCGGGGGGCTCCATCTGCTATGTCGGCCACCCGCAGTGCCGACAGCGCACAATGCCGACAGCCCAACACATTTCTCACTCCCACCTCGTCAATCGTCCGATGTTAGGTTTAGAGTTAAGTTCTGGGGGAGGTTAGATTTAGGCATGGGGCGTGAGGGAGGTTAGGTTTTGGCGTGGGGCGTGGGAGAGGTCAGGTTTAGGCGTGGGGGGTGGGGGAGGTTAGGTTTAGGCGTGGGGTGAGGGTTTAGGGTCTGGGGGAGGTTAGGTTTATGTGAGGGTGGGAGAGGTTATAGGTTTAGGCATGGGGGGAGAGGTTAGGTTTAGGCGAGGAGGGTGGGAGAGGTTTAGCGTTAGGGTCTGGGGGAGGTTAGGTTTAGGTGTGGGGGGTGGGAGAGGTTAGGTTTAGGCGTGGGGGCTGGGAGAGGTTAGCTCCAGCCGGTCCACTGACATGCTGCACACCGCCTCGCTCAGCTGGTTCTGCTTGTGGGCTATCGGCATTGCGGGCTGTCGGCACCGGCATCGGTCGGCAGCTGGAGATATAGTTGGACCAGAGTTGGGCGACCGTTGGCAATAAGTTGGCAAAGTTGGGTCTGATGAGCTGTATAAATGGTTGGACATTCAGTGGTTGGGCCGAAGTTGGCATTAGGTGGGACACACATGCAGTATATAAACCTCCATCACATTAAACTGGAGGTGTAAAACAATGCAAATATAGAAACACCCATTCCAAAGCATTCAACATGATAAGTTGCTCAAGCTAACACGTATTCTAAATGACATGCATGTATATATATTTTAATAGCTTGACTTGCAAACATATAGCTTGCCTTGAGGCATTAGGAAAGTAATGCAAATGAGGCTGATCTGTAGCCTAAATTGGCTATAGATTTTCCCCCTTCGACCAAATTTAGCTACAACGTGGCAATTGGTTATGAGCCAACGTTGTGCCAATCGTAGAAAACCCTGAGAAAACAAATATTTAGCCATGTGAAATAAGAAAAGTTGCATTTCATTATTACGTTACTGTATCATATTACTAACTTTACATTTGATGTTACAACAATAGACAAGGTGCCGATAGTAGCTTCAGCAAACAGATAGCTCAAACATTAGGTTACGTGTTGGAGGTCTGGGTGCAGCTCTGGGTTGCGGAGATTTAGTTTTATTTTTTGAACTAGCAGAAATTGTAATATATGGTTCAAGGAAGTTTCAGAAAGTCATATTAACATATAAATGATTAAATGGTGTGTAGAGGACTGTTTACAGTACAACGTTGATGCCACCGGCCAAAAAGACGTGCGCCCGAAGCCGGCTGCCATGTTCTGCCAACGTAAGTGCAAACGGTGGGCCACTGTTATGCCAACGGATCATCATTATCTGGGTAACAAAAGGGAGAAAGTGGGCTCTGTTTGTTAAAATTTTTGTCCCATAGTGTGATGTCACTGATGATGTCACAATGTCTATGACATCATCTTGTGATGTCATCATGTCTATGACATCATCAGTGATGTCACTCGAGCACTCGATGATGTCATGAGTGATGGTCCCTCAAGCAATTGTGATGTCATCATGCCGCAGCAGCCGAGCTGCGGGCGTGGCTGCACAGCGGGCAAGCTGAGCCCACACAGCGGGCGAGCTGCAGTACGAATTGAGCGCATGAGATTTCTAGTTCTTGATATATAAGCATGGCCATTATATGATATGATATGATATGATATGATATGATATTATATAAGCATGCCCATTATCCATTTTGCGGTGCAGGGAAAATAGCATAGTGCTTGGGCACACCTCCAATTTGTTCTGTGCCCGGCTAAATTACCACTTTTGCAAAGATAGGGCCCATAGAGAATTAGACAGCAAACCGGCATCGGCCGTACCAATGTATTAGCAAATGGTTTGGGATTCAACACATGGTCACGAAAAAAGTCACCAGATTTGTCACGAGTCGCTTTTGAGAAACAAAGTTGCCAAGTTGGCAACACTGTCCCTCCTTTCCAAGTTTGATGTCAGCAACAGTAATGTAACAATGTAGCTTGCGCTAGTCTCTGTCTGTGTCTGTCATGCTAACCTAGCTGGGCAGTACATCTCTTGGTGTGTCTGTGTCTTGCTTGCTTTGCAGTTGTGGCTACTGTGTTCTGTGACGTGGTGCCTGACAAGAGTGAGATACTAAGAATAACTAATAACTAAGAAAAGTGAAAAGTGTCAATTGCGTGACTCTCACGGGCAACCCTTTTGTTGTGTTGCTTACTGGAGTAACGAGTTGATGTGTATAGGCTATGAGGGCCAAGGTCAAATGTTTTGGGCTGCTGAAAAAAGTTATTTTCAATGAAAATTATCAGACAAAATTATACTTTTTTTCTTTTCCTTATTATATCAATAATATTCCATTGTGAGTGGCCCAAGCGGCCCATAGTCTTGCGACCATGGCCAGTCCGTCACTGAACCCCATCATATCAGATGTGGACGCCATCTGATATTTAATAAAAGGCCCAGAATCTGCTCCTGAAATCAGCGATAATTTTTAAATCTGTTTAGCCTGCAGCGTGGGACTCTGAACCTCCTCCCTCCCAGAGGGCAGTAACTCATACTCAGCATGTAAGACATGGGAGGGATCAGAAACTATTCTATTGGCTTGCCTTAGAGTGGCCTGTTCAAAAATAGACTGCAGGAATGAATGGTCTTTCACCCCTATAATCTTCCATGCAGTCTGCATCAGACGGAGCAGTTTGGACTTTAGTTGTACAGATAGGTCACCAAACCAAGCTGTAATGCCGTATCTGATGAGACTCTAATACAGACTGATAAAAAAGTCACATACATTTTTGGAAAACACCATGAACTCTAAGGTGGGTGTCGGACTAGTGTCATGGCACCACAAAAATATGTCATCCCTGCTGTACATGTGGGTCTGTCCCACACTTTCACACTGTTGTGAGACACAGGGCCCTATCGTCGTACAGGCGCTATCGTTTGCGCAGCAGTTTGCGCGCCTCTTATGCCATCTTCCCTGCGTCTTATGCTATTGTCTCCCTCCCGCAAGTGTCATTTTGCACACACGAAGATACCATGGCCAGGTTCCGAGCGTAAACACAGGTTTGGACGTCGCCCATGCCAAACCAGGCGTCTCGGCGCTAAATGTTGGCCACAAAGTCCTTGGGTGCACGCAATTTTAAGACCACCTACTGCAGGCAGGGCCGATTTTACACTTCATGGGCCCCTGGGCTATTCATCTCTGCAGGCCCCCCCCCCTCAAGCGGAAGGGGGTGTTTTTTTTAACCTTTTTTAGCCGTATTTAAAGGAATATCTTATTTTAAATCAACATTAGGATTATACTGTTGTGATGTCATTATTCAGTATCTTCTCCTTTTCTCACTAACTTTCATGTCACCACCTGCTCTCCTGTCAGCATTCTAACTTACAAACACAAACTGTAGGTTTAGCCATCATGTTCTTTCATAAACAGCCTGATTGTAAAGAAAACATTGCCACTGAGATGTCACAACAAGCACTTTTATTATTATTATTTAGTATTTATTATTGCTGTTATTATTACAGTGCACACACACATTCTCACAATTATTGCACAAATCAATCAAGCAGTATTCAAGTCTGTTCGTACCTGAAATGTCTTCTTCCTGACTTTTGCCGTGGCAAAGCGTTTGACTAGAGTGGTGAAGTCCAATGTTCTAACAATGTCACTTTCCAATGACATCAATGTCAAGTGGGTGAGCCTTTCTTGTCCCATTGTAGACCGTATCCTGTTCTTGACAAGCCCAAGTTTTGAAAAGGAGCGCTCTCCAGAGGCATTTGTTACATGGAGAGTTAAGTAAATCCTGAAGGCAATATCCACATTTGGAAAAACTGATGACAGGTTCCTCTTATTATTATTTGAAGCAAGTGCCGCACACTTTTATTGTCTTTGTTTTTGATGAATTCTTTGAATTGCACTATTTCATCTACAAATTCGGGAGCCCTCTCACAGGGTTCCATGTCGTTGTTCCGACCTCTCGCTGTTCCGACCTCCCCTCTCCCAGCCCCCATGCCTAAACCTAACCTCCCCCAGACCCTAACCCAAAACCTAACCTCTCCCACCCCCACGCCTAAACCTAACCTCCCCCAGACCCTAACCCAAAACCTAACCTCTCCCACCCCTCACGCCTAAACCTAAGGTCGGCATTGCGAGTGGTCGGCATAGCGGGTGGACACCCTCTCACAGTGGATTTACTCTGCAAATTTTTTTGAATGGCGTCAGTAAAAAAAACATTTTTTCCGAAGACCCTGGACAGGGGGCCCAAAAAAAAACATCAAGGGTACCCCAAAATTTTTTTTTTTTTTTTTTTTTTTTTGGGCCCCTTGATGTCCCGGGCCCCGGGCTTCAGCCCGGGTAAGCCCGTTGGTAAAATCGGCCCTGACTGCAGGGGTCACTAATAGGCGGACCGCGGTCCGAATCCGGACCGAGACGCCGTCCTATGTGGACCCAGACCTATAAGCTGTTATTATATTGAGATTTTTCTTCAATGTTGCAATGTTTTGTATTTTTAAATGGCGCAGCTTTTCTGGCTATTCTAGCATTTACGGTACTGGTTTGGAGTCCCACGTTACTCGGCCAATGACATTTTCTATCTACACGTCTCTGATTCCAGCCATTCCAGAATTCCTCATGCGGGTCCGCTCTGCTTGTCACAGCTGGTGTAAGTGAGCAGCGATACACACACACGGGGGAGAAAAAACCCAGACACATAAGTGAGAAGTATGGCGTGCTCTAAAAAGAGAAAAGTGGACACTGAGTTTTTAATGAAGAATGGACAGATTTGTACATGTTTATCCTCCCCACGGGCAGTTCAAAGCCTGTCTGTCTGAGCTGCTGCGAGACCGTTGCACTTATTAAAAGCGGCACTGTGAAACGCCACTACCAAACAAAGCACTGTGAATCATTTGAGAAAACATATCCGCTCCATCCGTGTGTCTGTCTCTGTCTCTGTGGCTGGCTGGTCTCCCTCCCTCCCAGTACAACTACTGTCCCCAGGCTGCAAAAGTAT
The DNA here is from genome assembly GCF_964638095.1 of Poromitra crassiceps. NCBI lineage: Eukaryota > Metazoa > Chordata > Actinopteri > Beryciformes > Melamphaidae > Poromitra > Poromitra crassiceps. Next base: position 48,305,779 of record NC_139644.1, on the reverse strand, counting down.
GACTTCTTAGTCAGCTAGTCATTTACTCTCAGTCAGAACAGAAGAGGAGTAAGCTGTTCAATTGTTCAAATATGTTGAGATAAGACTGCAAAAACCAGAAAAAGGGAAACTCAAGCTGCTACTTTTATTTCATTTTTCTTAAGCACTTTATTTTAAGATGCACATTTTCAAAAGCTTTCTGCTATATGTTTTTTTTTTATGTAGCCCTTATTTTACTTGAAAATAATAATTATTTAGCCTATTATTTGAGTATTTTAGTTAAACGTGAAAACTGAAAATGAACATTGTTGAAATTAATTAGTTGTTCTTTGTTGCTGACTACATAAAGACATTGATACAACTATTAGGGTACTTCTATGGCACTGAATCATAACGCAGGTTAGACATTATGATGTTGCGGACCTTTGCTTGAGGAAATGTTCTCGAACTGGACCTCTCTGAATTCTAATTGAATACCCCTGACCTACTGTATATATAACAGGTCTTAGCGCTAAAAACCCCACTGCGCCTGAGGGCACGCAGTATTCTCCGCACAGTGCAGAGGAACTCCTGGCTTGGATACATTACGCACAGCATGGATGTCCCTCTCTCTCCAACACCTTGTGCGCGCACACACTCTTCCCTCCTCAGAATGCCACGTTGATTTTCAACTATAGCCTACATTGCAGAAAAAACACACACCTTGATTTAAAAATGAGAATTAATTTGTCATGATTTTATTGGGCTACATAATTCCCGACCATATGCTGTTCGGGCGCAGAAGGGGCGCTAATCCAAAATTACCACCTTTTGTGACGATAGAGCCCACTGTTTGTCCCACACTTTCACACTGCTGTGAGACAGTCTGTCCCACACCTTTCACACTGCTGTAAGATAGTCTGTCCCACACCTTTCACACTGCTGTGAGACAGTCTGTCCCACACCTTTCACACTGCTGTGAGACAGTCTGTCCCACACCTTTCACACGTATGACATTACAATAGTCTAGTCTGAATATTAATTTAAAATTAGATATTCCTCAAAATCGGCCTTCAAATGGCCAACATTTTCTGTCGGTGAGCCCCGATGTGATATCCTTTCATGGGGCCCGAAATCCCTGCAGCGCCCCTGCCCTGGACACTTCCTGTCCCACACCTTTCACAATGCTGTGGGACACTGTCTGTCCCACAGCTGTGAGACACTGTCTGTCACACTGCTGTGAGACACTGTCTGTCACACTGCTCTGAGACACTGTCTGTCACACTGCTGTGAGACACTGTCTGTCACACTGCTGTGGGACACTGTCTGTCCCACACCTTTCACACTGCTGTGAGACACTGTCTCTCACACTGCTGTGAGACACTGTCTCTCACACTGCTGTGGGACACTGTCTGTCCCACACCTGTCACACTGCTGTGGGACACTGCACATCAGAACAGGATGGAAGGTGGACCTAACCTCTCAGTTGAGGTGATTACTTTACTTGAGGAGCGCTAGAGGAGTTTCTAGTTTTAAATATGTATTTTAACTGCTCGTTCCCTGATATACATTAGGGTACTTCTCTCAAGAATGCAGGACAAACGGTTTCTAAAGATAAATGATTTGTCTGACCACACACACACATCCCTGACCCCCCCCCCCCCCCACACACACACACAAACACACATTCCTGCCCCCCCCCCCCCCCCCCCCCCCCCCCTCCCTTTTCTTTTTTGCTCCAGACCGCCCGAGGGGGAAAGCACTACTGGATACTGTCTGTATGAGTGTGTGTGTGTCTGTGTGTGTGTGTGTGTGTGTGTGTGTGTGTGGTGTAGTGTTTCACTCTAGCCCTTACAGTCATATCGTCAGTCCTGCCAAGTCCCATACCGTCTCTGGTGTTGTGTCTACCTGGAAATTAGTCGCAGGTGCTGCCCTTAATAGCTGCTGTGTGTGTGTGTGTGTGTGTGTGTGTGTGTGTGTGTGTGTGTGTGCGTGCGTGCGTGCGTGCGTGCGTGCGTGCGTGCGTGCGTGCGTGCGTGTGCGCGCGCGCGCGCGCGTGTGTGTGTGTGTGTGATCACGGCAAAAAAACACCTAGGAACTACCACAGAAGCAGTTTGGAGTAACTTTGCCAGGTGTTTATATCTGTCTGTCTAAGATAAGATCAAATAAGATAGACTTTTTTTTCCCGTAGGGAAACTTTGTCTTGCGCCCCATAAGCCACTGCCTTAGACAATAACATCACAAACATGCAATAGATCATACACAGTACACACTCAAAACGTGTTTCAACTCTCATTGCGTGTGGGAGAGTAGTTCTAAAAAATTATCAATGGTAAAAAGACAGTTTCAAATACGAAAACCAGCTATAAAAAACACAAATGGTACAAAAAAAACAGGTATAAAAACTATTGTTTCAAATAATAAAACAGTCTTTTTTCTTTTTGGCAACCTGAACTGTCGACCTGAGGGCAACACCTCTTCTGGGTTGAGGATGTGTGTTGGGTTTCAATATGTGTGTTGGGTCGTTCAGAATCTTCTATGCTTCCCTGAGCAAATATTTTTCATACAAGACTGAATATAATTAGGCTCTTTTCTCCTTATGTGTCTGTCTGTCTGCCTGCCTGCCTGTCTGTGTACCGAAAAACTGTGTGTGTGTGTGTGTGTGTTATTGATGCGTCAAAAGCATTTGATAGAGTCAACCATCAGAAACTGTTTTCAAAGTTGAAAGAGAGGGGCGTGCCTGGTAATATTATTAGAATTTTGTCTTACTGGTATACTAACCAGAGCATGCAGATTCGATGGGGCGATAAAGTCTCTGCACCTTTTAAGGTTGGGAATGGGGTCCGACAGGGGGGGATTCTCTCCCCGGCCCTCTTCAATCTCTACATGAATGACCTCTCTGTACAGCTCAGCAACTGTAGAACGGGATGTGTGCTTGGTAACACTCTGATAAATCATTTTATGTATGCAGATGATTTGGCCATCCTGTCTCCTAGCAGTGCTGGGTTTCAACAGCTGCTGAATATATGTTCTGATTATGGTGTAAAATGTGATGTGAAATATAATGCTAAAAAGAGTGTCATCATGATCTGTAGAACAAAAGAGGACAAGGACCTTTCTTTTCCTTCTTTCTATCTGTCAGGTCAGGTTCTGACAGTGTGTGATAAAACAAAGTATTTGGGTCACATCATTACTGACCAACTGAGTGATGATGATGACCTATACAGGCAGAGGCGTATGCTGTATGCTCAAGCCAACATGTTGAGGAAGAAGTTCTACTTTTGTTCTAATGATGTCAAGATAAACTTGTTCAGAGCTTACTGCACTCCTCTGTATACTGCCCCCTTGTGGGTAAAATATAAGCAGACAAGCATTAAAAAACTGCAGGTTGCTTATAATGATTGTATGAGAGTTCTACTTAGAAAACCCAGATGGTCGAGTGCCAGTCAATTGTTTTGTGAAGTAGGAGTGTGCACTTTTCATGCTCTTCTGAGAAATCTGACGTTTAAGTTTATTTGTCGTTTGAATGTATCTCATAATTTGATTATCATGCTGCTGACTCAACCCAGTTTCAGTAGTGTGAAATACCAATCGTACATTTGGAAACACTGGTATAGTGCCTTACTGTAGTGTTCTGATTGTTTTATTTTTTGTGTTTTAAATGTAGTGTTTTTTTTTTTTCTTGCTTGTGTGTCTTCTTATTGGACCTATGTGTCCGTCAATAAAGAGTTGATGATGATGATGTGTGTGTGTGTGTGTGTGTGTGTGTGTGTGTGTGTGTGTGTGTGTGCATGGGGGGGGGGGGGGGGGTTAAACTTGATGTTCTATGCTGACTATATCCTATCCTATGTGTGTTCTCTATCTTTGTTTATGTTTGTTGTATATTTTATTGTATATTTAATATTTGCTTTTAATAACATCTAGGGGTGGGCATTGCAAATTAGCTTAGGCTATAAATGTTGTGATGGCATCAGACCATTTCTTGCTAAATGTTATATGTAATTATATCTGTCCCCACAAAATAAACATAAAATTAATTGAAAGGTTGTGCACACTTAGATGCATGCAAGTATATTTTTACTGGAGTACAAACCTTTCAGTCACAATGAACAGCAGTAGCAACATTAGTAGAACAATTGACACTTGTGTTGTGTTCTTCTAGATCACCTTATTTCTAGCTGCCATGATGCCTGATGGGTGCTTCTTCCGCTTCCGGTGTAATAGACTGTTTTAACTTGACAAAAAAAATGTCTATGAAGATTTTACAGCAGAGCCATTCTGCTCTACAGCCGTGTCATTCGGGTGCGCGATATTTTTTTCCCCATGATGGCGAAGGCTAGGCGAAGACATGACCCGCCCCTCTCTGCCTCTGATTGGCTGACTGTACTCAGTTGCTCCCACCTTCTTTCCAGCCGAGCCAGAAGTATCTCAAACGTGAGCAGCAGGTGCAAAACAATCATTAAATCAACAAGCATGAGATACTTCATTATGAACGTTACAATAGCAAACCCTATATCTCAGTTATTTCGGCCTACTTAGCCTATTGCACAGACGTGTAATTTCTTCTTGTCGTTCCAAATTTAATCACATTGTTGCTGTGATTAAGTAGAATTACAGTTATTTGTGTAAAAAAAAGACTGGTAAAGCAGAAATACTGATTCAACTTAATTACTCAAGTAAAAGGAAAAAAGTACAGGCTCTGAAATGTACTCAAGTATAAAAAGTAAAAGGTTTTCTGTGCAAGGCGAATAGAAACTCACGTTATATTAATATAATTCAAATACTATTCAACTTAAAAGGTCCCTTCAAAACATATTTTAAGATGCATAAAGACTATACTTTAATTTTCTATAGGGATGCAACGGTATGAGTTTTTGACGGTATGATAACCTTGGACAAAAATACCCCGGTTTCACGGTATCGCGGTATTGCGGACCATTTGTGTTTTTACAATAGCCGAAATATTCCCATACAGCCGACGTCGTCTTTTAAGATGGGGGAAAGTTCAGGGGGGTCCTTGCGGCTCCTCTCTACTGTGCTCTAGTCTAGGTAGGCATGCAGCCAGGGGGAGGTTTTGAATGGTGACAGGCAGAGGGAAGAGACAAGAGCGCCTGGAGAAGAGCTGTGAGTGTGAAGGAATAATACACACAGAGACACCGGGGCCAGAGGTTGTGGGTTCGATTCCCGCTCCGCTGCCACTACCTAGAGCTAAGGGGGGGGGGCTGTTCTCCCCCCCTGACCTCTGCAGAGACATGAGCTGAGGGTTATGAGACAGAAAACCACATGCAGAGAGCTGAAATTTTAATTTTACGTAAAAGGCGTAAAAGTAACTTTTGAAAAACTGCTCTAGACTCAGTATATGACATGTCTGGATCTCTTTGCAGTCTGTCCACAGTGTCCATTTCTGTGGATCTGTAGGAGGCGCTGTGTCACTCTGTGTATCTGCCTGTAGGAGGCGCTACGCTGGTGATGTTAAAGACAGGGCAGTGCTGTAATATGTCTCCTCCATCGGGAATCGAACAAACAGTCTACCTGTCAGACAGAGACAGTGACACAGCCAGTCAGCCGACTGAGTTATGAGCTGTTGGGAGATAAGCTTCTGATTTCTACACACTATATTCACGCTGACAATAACACAGAGCATAAAGAGTGAGACAGGTGAGATTTGTACGAGTGAGTTGAGCTAGAGTCAGGGACTGACTAGTCTCCTTCATCAGCTTATTTCTATCAGTGTTCAAACTACTGGTGATGATAAAGAAGGATCACTGCTGCAGCTTATAATGTGAGTACTTTTTAAGAAATTGCCTGAGGCTGGGATTGAAATTTAGATTAACTTTATTATCCCCGAGGGGAAATTTGTTTCAGGCACAAAGGTTGGTACAACTACTTACATATAGTGTCAGTAACACAGATACACAAACATCAACAATGGACAATACACAGAGTTTGGTTCCAACAGCACAGAGAAATTAACTCATGTCCCCAGAGGCGTGTGGGGGAACTAAGTCCCCACCAAGTGAAACAACTTGGCTTTGGCCAACAGAACTAATCCTGTTAGTCATAATGGTGACATCACATACGAGGAATTTAAAGTCACCAAGAGTAAACCAACTAAAACCGCAGTAAAGTGCAATCTGTGCCAATGTCGCAGGGAAAGAAGACAACAAATCAATACATTTGGTTGACTTTATTCCCCGCGACACCGGGGCAAAGCGCAGTACACCTAAAGTGCAGCCTCAAAAGTGCAAAAGTAAAATGCAATTTGTGCCAATGTCGCAGGGAAAGAAGACAACAAATCAATACATTTGGCTGACTTTATTCCCTACGGCACTGGAACAAAGCGCAGCACACCAAATTACGGCCTCAAAAGTGCATTGTAACTCATCAGGATAAAAATATAAAAACCAAATAATCTGATAAATAATTAAAAAGAAAATAAAAACAATAATGCAATCCTAAAACAAGTCTGGTGACTTGTTGATTGCATATCACACACACCATTTCACATGTTTATCAGCGTGAGCTGTTACCCACTTCCCTCTCAAGCTCTTATCATATTTAGTCAACCTCATCCTGATTTTATTTAGTCAAGTTTTCGTCGACTAAGTGTCTAAGTATTTTCATCTCATCTTAGTCAAAGAAAACCGTAACTATTCATTAGAATTTCCAAACTTATTGTAAAGATATATTAATCTGTTATTCTGGAATTGTTTTAAGGTTTGAATGTGCAATACAGACACAGATGTTTAACGTCTTCTTCTCTTCTGATTGGATCTCTTCCCAAATCATCCCTCCCTAACATTTAGTCTAGTTTTCACCAGTGAAAATAGGTAGTCGACTAACATTTTTCTAATAGTTTTCGTCTATGAAATCAACACTGCTATGGATGCATGTCTCCACCTAGTGGTGCACTCCTCTTCCAAACTCACACACTTTTCCACAACTACACCATGTATCTGAAACAATGTTTACTTACTGTCAATCTCATCAAAGTTTCTGAAGACCATCTCCATGTGATCCCACTCCATAAAGCTGCATTTCCCAATGAAGGGCTGGGCAAACACCACATACTGATACTTATTTCGGTAACACTTTACAATAAGGGTACATTAATTAAGGGTTAATTAATGCTTAGTTAATGCTTAATAAGCATGAATTAACATGAATTAACAGGGTTAGTAAAGCTTAGTAAGCCTTAATTAACCCTTAATTAACATTAACTAATGTGCATTAAGTAAGGGTTGGTTAATGCTTAATAAGCATTAATTAACACACCGTAATTAACATGACTAGTAGTGCTTAATAAGCATCCATTAACCCTTAATTAACATTAATTTGAGGTTTGCTGGTTCTGTTTCTTCATGTGGCCCTAATTTATATGCATGTTCTATAAGCATTACTTAACTGTAATTAACCATATATTAATGCTGTTTGCGACCCTTATTGTAAAGTTGCAAACATATATCCCTTAAGTAACACTTAATAAAACCTTGAGTGTGCCTAATAAGCATTACTTACCTGTAATAAACCATGTATTAATGCTCTTTGTGACCCTTATTGTAAAGTTGAAAACATGTATGCCTTAACTAACACTTCATTAATGCATTAATGTGCTGAATAAACATTACTTATCTGTAATTAACCATTTATTAATGCTCTTTGTGACCCTTATTGTAAAGTTGAAAACATGTATGCCTTAACTAACACTTCATTAATGCATTAAAGTGCTGAATAAACATTACTTATCTGTAATTAACCATTTATTAATGGTCTTTGTGACCCTTATTGTAAAGTTGAAAACATGTATGCCTTAACTAACACTTTATTAACACATTAAAGTGCTGAAAAAACATTACTTATCTGTAATTAACCATTTACTAATGCTCTTTGTGACCCTTATTGTAAAGTTGAAAACATGTCTGCCTTAACTAACACTTCATTAACAGATTAAAGTGCTGAAAAAACATTACTTATCCGTAATTAAGCATTTATTAATGTTCTTTGTGACCCTTATTGTAAAGTTGAAAACATATATGCCTTAACTAACAGTTCATAAACTTATTAAAGTGCTGAAAAACATTACTTATCCGTAATTAACCATTTATTAATGCTCTGTGTGACCCTTATTGTAAAGTTGAAAACATCCCTTGAATAACAACAAGCGTAAGAGTGCTGAATAAGCATTACTTAACTGTAATAAACCATTTATTAATGTTCTTTGTGACACTTGTAAAGCTGAAAACATGTATCACTTAAGGAACATTTCATAAAAGCACAAGAGTGCTGAATAAGCATTACTTAACCGTAAATAACCATCTATTAATGCTCTTTAACAATAACAGCGCCCTGGAAGCCGAATCAACAGCCCTCGGAGCAGAGCTTCCGCAATTCCGTTATGATGCGTTGTGATGTGAAAAGCGTCACAGCTGAACGTTTTGCCAGAGGATGAACTGGGAGCTCTCAGTCTTGAAAACATGTAGCAAAGTTAAACATTGCCCATCTGCTTATATCAACAAGCATTATAATGATACAAAGTGAGTTGATAATCGGTAAATGAATGCTCTTTGATGACTGTAGCATATGTACTGTAATTCTGAATAATAATAATAATAATAATAGAATATTAATATAAATGAGCATGGACAAGTACCAGATTTTCAGAATGACCAGAGCCCTTAAAAATGTATGACAGCAATGAAATTAGACAACACAGAGTTTTGGCTTTTAGCAAGATTATCTTAGTAAGAGTTAGATGAATTTAAAGCCTTTTGTTTGTAAACATGAATTCAGTACTTCAGCTTTTCACAGTTGACAATTTATAATTCCCCAAAAATAATAAAGTGCGCCCACAAATAAAATATGTTGTCCCTTCAGTCCAAAAAATAAAATAAAAAATTGTTTGGGGCCAAAAGTCGATGGGTGTCTGTACGCGTCCCGATGAAGTTCATCCGCTGGACTGTGTGTGTAACGACCGCTCCAGTCATACAGCAGGGTAGTCCTTGATGCTACTGCAGTGAATGTGTGGATTGCTCTTCTAGATGCTCAGTGGTGGCTCGCCATCCCAGTCGACTGGGAGATCTGTAGTCTCGCTGTATTCCCCTGGATCCTGGGATTCATCCTGGAAGTCCCCGTCTACAAAAATCTGACAAGGTCACACCATTTCTCTCAATTACTATTCTGTAATCAAATCAATTGGTACAGGCTACAATATTTATAAAATTTGTGTAATATCCCAGTAAACCAATAGTCATTCAATCTACAAGCTACAGTGTAGGGATGTTCATCAATAATCGATAATTGATAGTTGAGGAATGAATTCGATCACGTGGAATTTTTATCGATTTTTGTTTTGTTTTTTGTTTTTTGCGGACTAGGTTTGGGTGGAATTCGTTCCTCCTCGCCCCACTCCATTGCACAGCCGACTAACGTGAGGTGGAGCTTCATATAGCCTCTAGTTTAAAACAAAACTGTTTTAAACATGGGGAATTCACAACGGCATGCGCCGCGGACACAAACAAACGCACCCAGTGGTCTGTGGACCTCAGCGAGGCTGTTATAACTATGACACTTCGCACACTTCTCTCCTAATTTTCAACAAAGTGTGAGTAGCGGTACACGTGTTTAAGTGAATTCAAGTCGTTTTATTTGTTTATAATGTTATGAACTATGAAGTAGCAGCAGTCAGCATGGACTCAGCTAGCCTTTAGCTGCTAACGCCCACCTGAATCAATTCACACACATCTCGGCAAATAATAATATCCACGCGTCGGACTCTGAGAGCAGCTGGATGGAACTCGACCATCAGGACAGATGAGGTTTTTGCCTGAGTTCTACTTTCAAAATGTGAGTACAGTAGCCTAGCTAGCTAGTGTAAGGCTGTGTGACTGTGGTTGTCAACGTTACCGCAGGCGCACTCATGACGTAAGGACGCGCCGAGCTCAGGCCTGTTGATTTGACTCTTGTGCTGTCAGCTAAGCTGGAAGACGCCGATTGCCTTACATCAGGGGTGGCCAAACTTTTTTGGTTGTGGGCCGCATACAGAAAAATATAAGGAGTCGCGGGCCAAACACTATTAAGCGCGTCAGTTTTCGCGGCAAAAAAATTGGACCAGAAAACCCTTCAAAAATTTTATTTCTACCTAAATAAATATATGACACATAGTTTATTGATGCGCTCACCTATTACAATGGGTATTTCTGTATGTTATCAAATTTTATTTTCCTGTGCCAACAGGTTAAGACAGAGATAATTTAACATAACATTAGTATTAAACATGAATTCAGTATATATATATATTTTTAATAAATAGACCAGGTCAGGGTGCCCAAGTATAACCCATTTTCAATGGTTTTAAATTGAAAAAACGAAATGGGGGGAATCAGTTTTTTTTGTTTTTGTTTTTCAGTTTCTTTTTCTTAATGTTTTTGTTTTTCCGTTTTTTCTCCCGTTTTCGTTTTCGTTTTCCGTTTTAAACTTTGAAACAGAAAAACGGAAAAACGTTTTTAGCAAAAAATAAAAAATAAAATAAAAAACTTTTTTTTTTTCTAAATTCATGGCGGGCCACTTAAAAACGGGCAGCGGGCCGCAGTTGGCCCGCGGGCCGTAGTTTGGCCACCCCTGCCTTACATCATGTAACCCAGGGGCACTCAATTAAAATTAATAGAGGTCCAGTTAGAGAAAATGTCCTGATTGCAGTAGCCTAATGGTACAATGTCTGTATGTAGTCAACAACTATGTTAAATCAAAATAAACATCAACAATGTTTATTTAGTTTTCATATTTAACTGGATTAATTATAAATAACTAGCCTACACTAATAATAAATACATGTTATTTTCTCATTTCAAGTAAAATAATGGCTGCATTTAAAAATAACATACAACAGAGTGCTTTGGGAAAATGTGCATCTTAAAAGTGCTTTAATTTGAGAAAGAAAATCTTTTCTTCCCTCAACTCCACCTTTTCTCTTGAGAGAAGTGAGCTCCCTATCTATCTATCTATCTATCTGTCTGTCTCAATGTCTGTCTCTATGTATCTATCGGTCTGTCTGTCTCTATGTATCTGTCTGTCTGCCTGTCTGTCTATCGATCGTTCGCAATGCAAACGTCACATGCCGTTGGGCAGTGAATGTGTGAGTGTGCCCTCAGTCTGGATTTGAGTGTGTTTGCTCGTGTGACGCTTTCATAGACAGGTTAGGATCGCATCGCACTTCATAATGAGACATACTGCCTGGTTTTGAGCTGCCCGTGAGAACAATGAATGAACATCTAAGAGTCTGCCTGCTCCGGATTAAAACAAAATCTTTGTTTTTGCGGTCTACTCGAGCACGCCATGTGAAATGACTTATATCTCTCGCATATCTCCGAGTCTCTCGTCTCTACTTCGTCCATGTGTCACTGACACTCTCTCACCTGCAGCACTGGAACCGACTGGAACAGGCAATATCGAATCGGATATTTGATTGGCTGAGTAGCATCACGTGTGATGATTTACAGCGCATGCATTGGTCTGTGAGCTTCCTGGCAGATAAACCAGTGCCGTAAAGGGTAGAAAAGCATGTGCCGGTTAAAAAAGAAAAGCTCCGTGAAATGTAACAATTCTTAATGGTTTATAGGTTAGGCTGGGTTCACACCAGCGACCCAAGCCTTGCCTATGCCTTGCCTTTACCCACGCTTTTAAATAGGCGTCCGTTTTTGGGAACGAGGCTGTGTACACGGGGCGCCTCAGCGTGAACCCTGCGTGTACCCACGCCTTGCCTGTGCCTTGCCGATTTTATCGTTTAGGCGTGAGTTCTATTTTCAAGCCGACTAGGCGCGTGCAGGCAGGCTTCTTCTGTCAAGCTTCTTCTGTCAAGCCATGAAAGAAAAACGCGACAATATCCGTGGGAAATGGCAAAGTCAACTGAATTTCAAAATAAAATGGAGTTACTACAACCATGTTGAGCAGAGAGAGAGAGAGAGAGAGAGAGAGATTGACGGGTGGCTATCACGTGGGGCTTTCTCCCTTTTTTTGCAAACAAATCTTCATGAGAGAGAATAGCGACCGAAGAAGCAAGATGGACAATGTTGTTGTGCCAGCACATATTCTTGCAAGATCACCTCTCTAAAATGTCTCACTATAGTCAGACCTGGTTATACATATCCAGCATCAATAGAACATTAAATATATCAGATTTATTTTACCTAGGCTACCCATGACAATTCTGGACAACACGTGAAAAAATACAGTCGGGAGAGAGGAGAGGCGCTTGAGACTCAGCTCCAGGTTCGGCGTGCAAAAGGCGTGCGGTGTGATCGCAAAAGCGTGTAACAGGTTCACGCCCAGCTCGGCGTAGGCGTGGGTTGAGGCAAGGCAAGGCGTAGGTTGTCTGTGTGAACTAAGCGTTATAGGGCTCGGTCCGGATAGGACGGCGTCTGGGTCCGGATGCGGACCGGAGTCCGGACTTTGAGGATCGCTGATGTAACCTGACATGTAACATGTTTGTTTACCTGGCCACAGCGCTAGTGTCTGATATTCTTACTACACAGCGGCATCGCCATTATACCTGGCTGAGAACGCGCAAAGTTATTACCAGACCAGAATTTAAAAAAAAAACAAAAAAAAAAAACATTATTATTATTATTATTATTATTATTATTATGCTATCGATAATCGATAATTGATCGTTTATTTTCCCGAATTGCGATTTTGGAAATTGATTCAAAATGAACATCCCTACTACAGTGACAATAAAAGGAATGTATTATTGCAGTAAACCTACATATAACTTACATTTGAATCTCATTTTAGTTGTACAACAATGTGTGGATCTATACTCTCAGGTATCAAAAGTGCACTTACATTAATTCATAATTTTATAAAACAAAATGTAAATTGTGTAAATGTAATTAAAGTATCAGGAACTGTAGATACAGAGTAACTTTATAAACAAAATATAAGCATTAGATAATGTGCTTAGTCACAGAACCATAGTTAGTACTGTAACTAGTAACTCATATAAACAAAACAGAGGCATCAATGTGCTTAATCACTCCTTGTACCACCACAACAAGAGGAAATACACCAAAAATTAGCCTCAAACAATCACCACAAACAGTGACAGCTATACCAACATTAGCATGCTAGCTAGCTAGCACATTAGCACAACACACACATGTATCAGACAGAAACTAACTTAAAACTCTAAACGTACCTGGTAGGCTGCTTGTTACTAAAGGGGATAAAACGTCTTGCTTCTAGGTCCTCCTTCCTCTAGGCTGCAGGTTCGGAGTTTAATCTTTTATTTGCTTTCTTTGGTGAGCTCTTGGCTCCGTGGCGCTCAGTTTGCAATGTGGTGTGTGTGTGCTACCGTTAATCTCGTAGTCTAGAGGCGGAACTAATCTGACGCACCCGTGTTTATCGGACAATTGAGAACGTAACACACACACAGACCACATTGCAAGCTGAGCGCCACGGAGCCAAGAGCTCACCAAAGAAAACAAATAAAAGATTAAACTCTGAACCTGCAGCCTAGAGGAAGGATGACCTAGAAGCAAGACATTTTATACCCTTTAGTAACAAGCAGCCTACCAGGTATGTTTAGAGTTTTAAATTCGTTTCTGTTTGATACATCTGTTCTGTGTTGTGCTAATGTGCTAGCTAGCATGCTAATGTTGGTATAGCTGTCACTGGTTGTGGTGATTGTTTGAGGCTAATTTTTGGCGTATTTCCTCTTGTTGTGGTGGTACAAGGAGTGATTAAGCACATTGCTAGCTAATGCATCTGTTTTGTTTATATGAGTTACTAGTTACAGTAACTATGGTTCTGTGACTAAGCACATTATCTAATGCGTATATTTTGTTTATAAAGTTACTCTGTATCTGCAGTTCCTGATACTTGAATTACATTTACACAATTTACATTTTGTTTGATTAAATTATGAATTAATGTAACTGCACTTTTGATACCTGAAAGTATAGATCCACACATTGTTGTACAACTAAAATGAGATTCAAATGTAAGTTATATGTAGGTTTACTGCAATAATACATTCCTTTTATTGTCACTGTAGTAGGGATGTTCATTTTGAATCAATTTCCATAATCGAAATTCGGGAAAATAAACGATTGATTATCGATAGCGTAATAATAATAATAATGTTTTTTTTTTGTTTTTTTTTACTCTAGTCTGTTGCGCGTTCTCAGCCAGGTATAATGGCGTTGCCACTGTGTAGTAAGAATATCAGACACTAGTGCTGTGGCCAGGTAAACAAACATGTTACATGATGTAAGGCAATCGGCGTCTTCCAGCTTAGCTGACCGCACAAGAGTCAAATCAACAGGCCTGAGCTCGGCGCGTCCTTACGTCATGAGTGCGCCTGCGGTAACGTTGACAACCACAGTCACACAGCCTTAAGCTTCTGGCATACTCTTCGCGCACGCGCTGGAGGCGGGGCTCCGAGGAGGGGGCGCGCACTCTGCGCGGGCCAAAACAGAACATACTCAGCTCGCTCCTCCAGGCAGTCTGAATGAAATTGAATGTAACGTTCCAAATTCTATATTTTAAATTCTAAAAAACGACCCTCAACATTTGGGAAGGCTAAGCCACACAACTAGTTTGTTATAATCGAACGCCATGCTTCAAAGGCAACTTTACGACGCTGAGGACTCAATCACAGCAGATATCCGCTGATAGCCTACCACGGAGATCTCACAGGCACAGGCAGCAAAACCCGACGCGCTGATAGAAAAATCTCCATGGACGCGCCGCGCTGCGCTCAGGCCTCGCCCCCCGACACGCCCCGTGCGATGACGTCATAATCGCCGTGTGCCCTATGCGCTTGGCTGGGCGCGAAGAGTATGCCACAAGCTTTAAGCTTCTCGCATACACTTTGCGCCCAGCCAAGCGCATAGGGCGCGCGGCGATTATGACGTCATCGCACGGGGCGTGTCGGGGGGCGAGGCCTGAGCGCAGCGCGGCGCGACCATGGAGATTTTTCTATCAGCGCGTCGGGTTTTGCTGCCTGTGCCTGTGAGATCTACTCCGTGGTAGGCTATCAGCGGATATCTGCTGTGATTGAGTCCTCACCGTCGTACAGTCACCTTCAAAGCATGATGTTCGATTATAACGAACTAGTTGTGTGGCTAAGCCTTCCCAAATGTTGAGGGTCGTTTTTTAGTATTTAATATATAGAATTGGGAACGCTACATTCAATTTCATTCAGACTGCCTGGCACTGATCGCCGCCATTTCTGGAGCACTCACTATGTTCTGTTTTGGCCTGCGCAGAGTGCGAGCGCCCTCCGTGGAGCCCCGCCTCCAGCGCGTGCGCGAAGAGTATGCCAGAAGCTTTACACTAGCTAGCTAGGCTACTGTACTCACATTTTGAAAGTAGAACTCAGGCAGCTCACCGGCCGCGGCTTCCAGGCGTATAAACTCGTGACAAAAACCTCATCTGTCCTGATGGTCGAGTTCCATCCAGCTGCTCTCAGAGTCCGACGCGTGGATATTATTATTTGCCGAGATGTGTGTGAATTGATTCAGGTGGGCGTTAGCAGCTAAAGGCTAGCTGAGTCCATGCTGACTGCTGCTACTTCATAGTTCATAACATTATAAACAAATAAAATGACTTGAATTCACTTAAACACGTGTACCGCTACTCACACTTTGTTGAAAATTAGGAGAGAAGTGTGCGAAATGTCATAGTTATAACAGCCTCGCTGAGGTCCACAGACCACTGGGTGCGTTTGTTTGTGTCCGCGGCGCATGCCGTTGTGAATTCCCCATGTTTAAAACAGTTTTGTTTTAAACTAAAGGCTATATGAAGCTCCACCTCACGTTAGTCGGCTGTGCAATGGAGTGGGGCGAGGAGCAACAAATTCCACCCAAACCTAGTCCGCAAATAACAAAAATTGATAAAAATTCCACATGATCAATTCATTCCTCAACTATCAATTATCGATTATTGATGAACATCCCTACACTGTAGCTTGTAGATTGAATGACTATTGGTTTACTGGGATATTACACAAATTTTATAAATATTGTAGCCTGTACCAATTGATTTGATTACAGAATAGTAATTGAGAGAAATGGTGTGACCTTGTCAGATTTTTGTAGACGGGGACTTCCAGGATGAATCCCAGGATCCAGGGGAATACAGCGAGACTACAGATCTCCCAGTCGACTGGGATGGCGAGCCACCACTGAGCATCTAGAAGAGCAATCCACACATTCACTGCAGTAGCATCAAGGACTACCCTGCTGTACGACTGGAGCGGTCGTTACACACACAGTCCAGCGGATGAACTTCATTGGGACGCGTACAGACACCCATCGACTTTTGGCCCCAAACAATTTTTTATTTTATTTTTTGGACTGAAGGGACAACATATTTTATTTGTGGGCGCACTTTATTATTTTTGGGGAATTATAAATTGTCAACTGTGAAAAGCTGAAGTACTGAATTCATGTTTACAAACAAAAGGCTTTAAATTCATCTAACTCTTACCAAGATAATCTTGCTAAAAGCCAAAACTCAGTGTTGTCTAATTTCATTGCTGTCATACATTTTTAAGGGCTCTGGTCATTCTGAAAATCTGGTACTTGTCCATGCTCATTTATATTAATATTCTATTATTATTATTATTATTATTCAGAATTACAGTACATATGCTACAGTCATCAAAGAGCATTCATTTACCGATTATCAACTCACTTTGTATCATTATAATGCTTGTTGATATAAGCAGATGGGCAATGTTTACCTTTGCTACATGTTTTCCAGACTGAGAGCTCCCAGTTCATCCTCTGGCAAAACATTCAGCTGTGACGCTTTTCACATCACAACGCATCATAACGGAATTGCGGAAGCTCTGCTCCGAGGGCTGTTGATTCGGCTTCCAGGGCGCTGTTATTGTTAAAGAGCATTAATAGATGGTTATTTACGGTTAAGTAATGCTTATTCAGCACTCTTGTGCTTTTATGAAATGTTCCTTAAGTGATACATGTTTTCAGCTTTACAAGTGTCACAAAGAAGTGTCCCCTCCCTCCTCCCCCCCACCACCCCTCCCCACCCCCCCTCCTCTCCTCCCCCCCCCACCTCTCCCCCCCCATCACCCCTCTCCTCCCCTCCTCCCCCCCCTGCCACCTCTCCCCCCCCATCACCTCTCCCCCTCGCCGCCCCCCCACCACCCCTCCTCCTCTCCCCCCCCCAATCACCTCCCCTCCCCCCTTCCTCCACCCCACCCCCCTTCCTCCCCCCCACCCCCCGATCACCTCCCCTCCCCCCTTCCTCCCCCGCACCCCCCCCCATTCCCACCTAACCACCAACCCCACCCACCCTCCACCCCCCACAGACCGCCCCCTCACCATCACTGAGGATGAAGTGTGCCGGTCGTTCCTGCGTATCAACCCACGCAAGGCGGCCGGCCCGGACGGCATCCCTGGGCGGGTCCTCAAGGCCTGCGCCCACCAGCTGGCAGCCGTGTACACAGACATCTTCAACCAGTCCCTCTCCCTCCGACGAGTTCCCTCCTGCTTCAAGGCAGCAACAATCATCCCCATTCCCAAACAGAAAAAAGTGACCAGCCTCAATGACTGGCGCCCTATAGCCCTCACACCAATAGCCAGCAAGTGCCTTGAAAAGCTGGTCATATCAAAGATCCGTCCCACACTCCCCCCGGACCACGACCCGCTGCAGTTTGCATACCGCCCCAACAGGAGCACAGCGGATGCAGTGGCACACGTGCTCCACACCGCCCTGTCCCACCTGGAGGGGAAGGACACCTATGTGAGAATGCTGTTCGTGGACTACAGCTCAGCATTCAACACCATAGTACCCTCCAGGCTGGTAAGCAAACTCAGGGACCTGGGACTAAACACAGCGATGTGCGACTGGATCCTGGACTTCCTGACAGACCGCCGCCAGGTGGTGAGGGTGGGCAACCTCACCTCCTCCCCGCTGACCATCAGCATAGGAGCACCCCAGGGGTGCGTCTCCAGCCCCTTCTGGTACGACCTCTACACCCACGACTGCGTGGCGACTCAAACTTCAAACACCATCGTGAAGTTTGCAGACGACACAGCAGTCGTGGGGCTGATCTCGGGGGGCGACGAGACGGCCTACAGAGAGGAGGTGAGGGTCCTGGAACAATGGTGCCAGGACAACCACCTCTCTCTGAACGTCTCCAAGACCAAGGAGATCATTGTGGACTACAGGAGAGGGGGGGGCACACACCCCCCAATCACCATCAACGGCACAGTGGTGGAAAGGGTGGACAGCTTCAAGTACCTGGGAGTCAACATCCACCAGGACCTGACCTGGGCCGGCCACACCGCCACTGTTGTCAAAAAGGCCCAACAGCGAATACACGGACTCAGGCGCCTGAAGAAGTTTGGGCTAAGGAAAGAAATCCTCAGGGACTTCTACAGAGGCACCATTGAAAGCCTGCTGACTGGCTGCTTCACCGCCTGGTACGGGAACTGTACCACCATGGACCGCAGGGCGCTACGGAGGGTGAGGCGCGCGGCCCAGCACGTAACAGGAGACGAGTTGCCAGAACTGCACGAACTGTATAACCAGCGGTGCCTCAGGAGGTCCCTGAAGATCATCAAAGACACAAACCATCCCCACAACAGCCTGTTCTCCCGGCTACCCTCAGGGAGGAGATACAGGGTTCCAAAAACACGCACAAATCGCTTGAGGAACAGTTTCTTCCCGCAGGCCACGAGACTCCTAAATATGCACAAATAGTGCAGTAGTCGTACCGCAGTACCGTACTGCAGCTGCTACTATTACGGATGCCTAACGTTTAATTGTAAATTTAAGTGTATGTTTAATAAGGTGCCTAACGTTTAATTGTAAATTTAAGTGTATGTTTAATAAGGTACATGCTATTTGCACATGTATGTATAAAACGTCGAATTTGGAATGTCTGAACACGTCTAACGTATGCACATGACATGTGCACCTATGTGCAATGAATATGCCACTGTCGTATAAGCCACCGACTTGTCTTATTGCTTATAAGATGCCTATTTCTTATTGCCTTATTGCTGTCTTATTGCTTATTGATGCCTATTTCTTATTGCCTATTACTTATTGCTGTTGCCTATTTGTACTATGTCGTAAACGGAGTCCACTGCACAAGAATTTCACACGTGGTACTTGTACCATGGAGTGACAATAAAAATCTTGAATCTTGAATCTTGAATCTTGAATCTTGAAGAACATTAATAAATGGTTTATTACAGTTAAGTAATGCTTATTCAGCACTCTTACGCTTGTTGTTATTCAAGGGATGTTTTCAACTTTACAATAAGGGTCACACAGAGCATTAATAAATGGTTAATTACGGATAAGTAATGTTTTTCAGCACTTTAATAAGTTTATGAACTGTTAGTTAAGGCATATATGTTTTCAACTTTACAATAAGGGTCACAAAAACATTAATAAATGCTTAATTACGGATAAGTAATGTTTTTTCAGCACTTTAATCTGTTAATGAAGTGTTAGTTAAGGCAGACATGTTTTCAACTTTACAATAAGGGTCACAAAGAGCATTAGTAAATGGTTAATTACAGATAAGTAATGTTTTTTCAGCACTTTAATGTGTTAATGAAGTGTTAGTTAAGGCATACATGTTTTCAACTTTACAATAAGGGTCACAAAGAGCATTAATAAATGGTTAATTACAGATAAGTAATGTTTATTCAGCACTTTAATGCATTAATGAAGTGTTAGTTAAGGCATACATGTTTTCAACTTTACAATAAGGGTCACAAAGAGCATTAATAAATGGTTAATTACAGATAAGTAACGTTTATTCAGCACATTAATGCATTAATGAAGTGTTAGTTAAGGCATACATGTTTTCAACTTTACAATAAGGGTCACAAAGAGCATTAATACATGGTTTATTACAGGTAAGTAATGCTTATTAGGCGCACTCAAGCTTTTATTAAGTGTTACTTAAGGGATATATGTTTGCAACTTTACAATAAGGGTCGCAAACAGCATTAATATATGGTTAATTACAGTTAAGGCCACATGAAGAAACGGAACCAGCAAACCTCAAATTTACGTTAATTAAGGGTTAATGGATGCTTATTAAGCACTACTAGTCATGTTAATTACGGTGTGTTAATTAATGCTTATTAAGCATTAACCAACCCTTACTTAATGCACATTAGTTAATGTTAATTAAGGGTTAATTAAGGCTTACTAAGCTTTACTAACCCTGTTAATTCATGTTAATTCATGCTTATTAAGCATTAACTAAGCATTAATTAACCCTTAATTAATGTACCCTTATTGTAAAGTGTTACCCTTATTTCAATTAAAATACATGTCACTCTTGTGTTAGAATGAGTAAATAGGCATTGACACTGTTTTTATATAACCCTTGATCAATTCTCATTAATCTTTTATCTTTTCTTTTTTATTTGTCTGTAGGCTACATACGTGCACTGCCAAGAGTAGCGGCAGCATTATAAACCAGAGACCAGACTATATCAAAAACATAAACAGCATGCTAGTAAGCGAAATTGCTGTCTGTCTGACCACAGACTGTAGAAAGAGACGCAGGATAGCCAAGGGAATGTGATTGGATGAACGTTTGACGCTAGGCCAATCATGCCAATCACAGGCAGAGAGGGTGCATCCCGCCTTCGCCATCATCCGAAAAAAGAATATCGCTTCGGGTGCTGGGATAACGTAATGCATTGTGGGTAGTCGGCTACTGTGGCTAATGCTAGCGGCTAGCGTAATAGTTACTTTACATGGCAGTAAAACGCCACTGAATGACCAAATTGATTTAACTTTTAACCATTTCGAGTAACACTGTTTCCATACGGACCCCCAGCATTGGTTAGTTGTTTATAACGTGATTATATTTATAACTTTTATAACATACTCCAGTTTCCGGTTTATAATTTGGGTCTGCAGCCGAGTATAACAAAGGAAATGGCAAGCTGCAACAATAAGTCACGTTAAACCGGACCTTAATTGTACCCACAATTATTTTTTTTACAGTGGGGCATTCAAAAATAAGGTGGATAGAGGACTACACTGAGTATCTGCTGTACTACATCTATAGATGTACAGACATACATAGGACTACATAGGTCTACATCGTAAGTGTAAAAATTCAAACAACATCAAGATCTCACAACACCATAACATCATATACCTGTTAAAAACATGTGATTTGATGCAATTTGGGTTATTTTGTTGACTGGAAAATAGAAATGTGTTTGCAATGGGGGACAGGGACATTTTATTGACAATAATATTGCAAGTAGGCTACAATGTCCAAGTTTTCTCATCATTGTGATACAAGTTTCTCAGTGAATTATAGTTGATTACCTCACTGAATTATCTGCTGTTACCCAATTGTAGCAGCAGAATTGGATGTCCTGTCGTTTTACGCACATCCGTGCGTAATGACCTATCCAAATGGAATTCCCCTGCACTGCGCAGCGCGGAGATTACTGGTGCACCAAGCGCAGCGGGGTATTTGTGCACTAAGAGCTGGTTAAGAGTTGCTTTTAGGGGCTCTTAAAATTGCTGCACGCAAAGAATTGCAGCATTCTGACGATAGCAGAAAGCAAGCGATTTCTGGTTAAGCTTACCAGGTAACATCAGAATCAGAGATGGACAGGGTTGTTGCCTCGTACATATTAGACTAGGAAATGTTGCCAGTTTCAACAGTAGAATCTTTTTTAATAGATTGTGGTGTAGAGAGAGCAATATTGTACGCCTCATCAATACACTCATGCTACTTCCGCATTAGTGTCAATGCGGGAGTAGAAAGCTGCCCTCTGGTGGATGCACCCTCTGCCAGCTTCACAGTGCTGGAGTACAGCACTCCGCTTGGCCAGGCTGGCAGGCAGTGAGGGTCTGGAGGTGGGCATGGCGGCTGGCAGCGAGGCAGGGGCCAGACAGTGGGCACGCAGGTAAGATACTTTTTTCCCCCTGAACCTGTTGATTATGATTGTCTTGAACTCAAAAATTGCAAGATTTTGAGTCCAAGGCAAATTTCCCCATCGGTACAAAAAGTGTATTGTATTGTATTGTATTGTATTGTATTGTATTGTAATGATATCTTCGCTTTTACTTGGTTGATTTGCCTCAAATAAAAATTAGCATGGAGTGTAAACTTTACACAGCATTTTCTGTTGCTGGAAGTTGTCTGCAGCACTCAGGGTGTGTTTGCCCCCCCCCCCCCCCCCATCCCCTCCCTTGCATGCTGTGAACTAGCCACGTGATGTGATCATGCTGGCATGTTATTAAGATACAAGTGTGTGTTTCTGCTTATGTACGTAATCCTGTACAGATTCATTCATCATTTTAGCTGCTGTCTTTGTTCAGCAGTGTGTGTTTCTCTACACAAGAGATGACTCTCCCTCCTCTATCTGACACAGGGACACTGAGGAGTTAAACTTAAACCCAAACCTAAACCCAGGGTATAGTGGTTCAGTGAATGTGGAGTGGAAGGTGTGGATGTGGATCAGTGTGTCAGAGGAAACACTGTAGAAGGACAAAGAGCCAGCAGGCCAGTCCAGATACACTGCTACTCTGCCAGAGTCCCCCCACTTCTCTGGGGAGCAATGTATGGCTTCTCTGTTATTGTGCCAAGCAGCACCACGAGGGCCATCCAGACTCCAGGACTTTGCATTCCTTCCAAGCCAGCAGTCGTCTCCCTCTCCTCTCCTCCTGATTCCTTTGTAAGTCACTCCTGCATACACCCATCCTTTCCACTCAATCTCCCAGTAACAGCGACCAGTAAGACCATTTCTACACAGGACTTGGTAACAGTGATCAAATCTCTCTGGGTGATCAGGATATGGCTGCTTCTCATCTGTCACCTCTGTCACCTTTCTGTTGTCTTCGGACAGGAAGAGGTTTCTGTGTGCTGTGTTCCGGTCCAGTGTGAGTTCACAGGCATCTGATGGAGAGAATACACAATACAGCAGCAGATTATCATCTGATAGACCTGCTGTGATTGTAATTTATTGATTAACTTGAGTATTAAATTAACAGTTTCATTTTTGTAAACAATTATTTATGTAGTTATTTAGTCAAATGAGAAAAAGACAAACAACCTCTGAGAGAACAATATCAGGCGCCAGATCTTACCAACAGTTGTTGTTTATTTTGTTTATTTTAGTTTTAGTTTTTTGTTTATTTATTTATGCAACTTTTATTTTGATTTGTGCGATTTCACGGTTGCTATACTTGTTACTCCATTCACCACACCGTGTCATAAATATTGCCTGCAGTGTGTGTATTGTGTACATTAACATATTTTTATTTAACACGTTTAATAAATGCTTTAATTTCATGATACACTATTTCCACCATCATCTTCACTCACAGGAGGATTTAAATCAATGAATTTCTTTAAGTATTCTGATCACATTTTTCCGCAATTGTACCTGGCCAATTCCCCCTGCTGTCCTGGTCATTGCTCCACCCCCTCTGCTGATCTGAGGAGAGTTGTAGACCAACCAGAGGAGGCACAAGTGCATTGACCAGGACGCCTTAATCCAGCTTCCCACCCGCAGACACGGCCAAATGTGCCTGCATGGATGCTCAACCAAGCCGGCAGTAACAAGGGCGCTTGAACCTGCACTGCCCTCTATCTAACTAGTGGGATGTGTTGCTTTGTTTTCATAAATCAAACTAAATACACTTACATTTCCTCAAACCTGGTTTCAACCTCTGCACTCCACCATGGTCCACACTGGGGGAATGAACAAAATCAGATCAATAGATTATCTTAGATCAGGGGTCGGCAATTATTTTTCATGGGGGCCACATGAGAAACCCAGATTGTTGCCGGGGCCCGAACAAATATTGTCATGCCGTAACCCATGGATGGGTAACTTTGATGATAGAGAGGGCCACAAAAAATGTCCTCGCTACCAGGGCCCGAACGGCGCCAGCATGAAAAATTTGGTGCATTTGAAGCCACGTTTAGAGGAATAACTAATTTTAAATTAACAGTTGTGATGTCATTATTCAGTCTTAACCACCAATATTTCATCCTTTTCTCACTCACTCCTATGTCACCACCTGCTCTCAGGGCTTGAAATTAACTTTTTTGACCACCTGCCAATATGGCTGCTAGATTTTAAAGTTACCAGCCAATTAGAATTTCCACTAGCCAAAATGTTTTTCTTGAAATAAATCAGAATATGAGTGGGTTAATTTAAGCATAAGTATCAGTAAGTGGCCCGGGATGATCAAAGCCTGTGTTGAGGGTCACACGAACAAAAATGCAGTCTTGAAGCTAAATAAATCCAAAACCAATGAGTTAATTATTTAAATTTCTAATTCAATGTAGCCTTTTAGTCATAAAGATTATTGAAATATATTCCATATTCCAGACTGAAATGCTATAACAGAAGTGGAGTATTGGCCAGAATGACATGAACATTTGGACACTTATTCAGCGGGTATCTTGCATGTTGCGTTCAGGTGCACTGTGTAAAAAAAATTTTTGTTTTTTTTGCAATTCCATCGCGGGCCACACAGGTGGTGCCCGCGGGGCCGCATCCGGCCCGCGGGCCGTAGTTTGCCCATGTATGTCTTAGATGATGGAAACATGTGGACATGAATAAACTTCACTATGAATGAGTCAGTGTGACAGAGAAATGTGTGACTCTCAGCCTTCTAGCAGATATTGCCTCCCCATACCTGAGAGAGTCCAGTCTCCAGTCTGGATCCTCCAGTCCAGCAGAGAGCAGCTCCACTCCTGAGGCTCCTGGATGATTGTAGCTCAGGTCCAGCTCTCTCAGATGGGAAGGGTTGGAGCTCAGAGCTGAAGCCAGAGAAGCACAGCCTTCCTCTGTAAGCTGACAGCCTGACAGCCTGCACACATGCGCGTGCACGCGCGCACACACACACACACACACACACACACACACACACACACGCAGGCACACACAGCATAGTTTATTGATTGTTTATTACACCAATGATCCAATACTCCAATGATAGGTTTTTGCTTTCATTTGGTCAGTTTGGCAGTTCTTGCTCCAGTCTGCTGCAGAATCTTAGAAAGCCTCTTTGGTAGGTCTCAACAATGGCAAGAAGGGGAAATATTTAAATATGCTGATTGAATCCAGAATGCAATTCATTGGAGATAGCAGATGAGCAGGGGAGAGGTTGTCTGTTGAGAGGCTTCCTGATCTCAGGTACTGTTGGATCTCCTCCACTAGAGAATAACTATCTTATTGTATCTTAAAATACTGTGAAAGTCCAAATAACACAACTGAAGTTATTTTTTACTTTTTTACTCTGAAAATAACATCACAGGTGAGGATTCTATTCACTGATGTGAAGCTTAAGCTGTATATACAGTAGGTTTTAAATGGTCATGTGTTGACCAGGTTGAGTAATCCTGACCTGAGAGTTTCCAGTCTACAGTGTCGACTCCCCAGTCCAGCAGAGAGCAGCTTCCCTCCTGAATCTTGGAGGTCATTGTTACTCAGGTCCAGCTCTCTCAGACTAGAGGACTGGGAGCTGAGAACTGAGGCCAGAGCTTCACAGCTTCTCTCTGACAGCTGGCACACACTCAGCCTGAAGAATAAGTCATGAAGACAAACAACTTTAAGCTGCATGTAAAGCGTTGTTTAAATTATCATGTGTAGACCAGGTTGAGGAATCCTGACCTGAGAGTTTCCAGTCTACAGTGTGGACTCCCCAGTCCAGCACAGAGCACCTTCATTCCTGAATCGTGCATGCTGTTGTTACTCAGGTCCAACTCTCTCAAACTAGAGGACTGGGAGCTCAGAACTGAGGCCAGAGCTTCACAGCTTTCCTCTGTCAGTTGACAGCCACTCAGCCTGAAGAACAATTAGTGATGAAGAGGAACAACAACTTAATTTGTGTTTCATGGGTCTCCTCAGTAAAAACATTAATATCGTTAATATACAGTTATGAATGCACCTACACAGCTTTATTGGAGGCTTTGATGACTGGCAGCAGCCTCAGAAGAGCCTCCTCTGAAGCAGAGTATTCCTTCAGGTCAAACACATCCAGCTTCTCTTCTGATGACAGTAAGATGAAGACCAGAGCCGACCACTGAGCAGGGGAGAGGTTGTCTGTTGAGAGGCTTCCTGATCTCAGGTACTGTTGGATCTCCTCCACTAGAGAATGATCATTCAGCTCATTCAGACAGTGGAACAGATTGATGCTTCTTTCTGGAGACGGATTCTCCCTGATCTTCTTCTTGATGTACTCAACTGTTTCCTGATTGGTCTTTGAGGTAGCTCCTGTCTGTTTCAGCATGTTTTGTAGGAGATCCTGATTTGTCTGTAGTGAAAGGCCAAGAAGGAAGCGTAAGAACAAGTCCAGGTGTCCATTTGGACTTTCTAAGGCCTTGTCAATAGCAATCCTATAGACCTCTGTCGCAGATGTTTTGGTGAAAACCATCCACAGTCCTTGGAATGTCATTTGTGGCTTGAGCATTACATTCCTGTTTCTGTTGAGTGACAGGACCACATGAACAGCAGCCAGAAACTCCTGAATGCTCAGATGGACAAAGCTGAAAATCTTGTTCTTGTCCTTCTTCCGCCCACGCTCCTCTTTAAAGATCTCTGTGAAAACTCCCGAGTACACTGATGCTTCATTGAAGTTAATGCCACTCTTTTTTAGGTCCTTCTCATAGAAGATCAGATTTCCTTTCTCCAGCTGGTGAAAAGCCAGTTTTGCAAGTGACTGAATGTACTGAATGCTGCTTTCTGTGCCATACTTCTTTTTTGTCTGATCGATCTGAAACACCAGGAATTCTGTGTACATCTCAGTCAGGGTCTTGGGCAGGTCTTCCCTCTCTCTGGTTTCCAACAGATCCTTCAGAACCATAGCAGATATCCAGCAGAAGACTGGAATGTGGCACATGATGTGCAGGCTTCGTGACATCTTGATGTGGGAGATGATTCTGCTTGCCTGCTCGCATCTGAATCTCTTCCTGAAGTACTCATCCTTCTGTGGGTCAGTGAAGCCTCTCACCTCTGTCACAATGTCAACAAAGTCTCCAGGGATCTGATTGGCTGCTGCAGGTCTTGTGGTCATCCAGAGGCGAGCAGCGGGAAGCAGTTTCCCCTTGATGAGGTTTGCCATCAGTACTTCTACTCTGGTTGGCTTTGTCACATCAATAGACCACTCTTCATTGGCTATGAAGTCTAGTTGAAGACGGCTCTCATCCAGTCCGTCCAACACAAACAGCAGTTTGAAGTTACTCTTCTCATAGCTGGTGTTTCCAGATGTTTGTAGTTTAGTGAAGATTTCATTAAGAGCCTCCTCCGTGATGTCTTTGGTTTCCCAGATACATTCATGAATTAGTTCTGCAAAACTAAATGTTACTCCCTTCAGTGAATTCAGCCTGCGGAAGGTGAAGGGGAATATGAGATGAATATCTTGATTGGCTCTTCCTTCACTCCAGTCCAGGATGAACTTGTGCACAAGGAACGTTTTGCCGATTCCTGCAATCCCATTGGTCAGTACTGTTCTTATGGATGTGTATTTTCCAGAAGGGTGTTTGAATATGTCGCTGGGTTTGATTGATTCCTCTGTTTCTGCTGTCTTTCTTGATGTCATCTCAATCTGCCAGACCTCATGCTCCCTGTTGATGTGTATGTCACCCCCGTCTGTGATGTAGAGCTTTGTGTAGATATCATCCAGATGTTTCTTATCCTTCCTCTCTGACCATCCTTCTTGTGCACACATATACCTGTCCTGGTGGTTCAACTGGAGTGCGTGTTGGTACCATGTGATAAGTCGTGGAGGCTTTGGTTTTTGCACCAGCAAATCAGAAGAATCTGTAAAAGCAACTAGTATTAGGTTGTGTGTCCAGTAGACCCATCTTTTCTAGCTGGCAGCACTAAACAAATGCTTGTGAGATAAATGAATAGCCATTTGAAATTCAGTGCCGCTTTTTGTTAAAATGTAGGTGCTCTGAGAAACACAAAAATGTTTTCACTGTCAACATCAATACATCCAATCCCTTGCAATAACAAACAAGTACAGATTCTGTTCAGGAAATGAATTCCTCTAGCTGCAGCCACTAACCTGACTCTGGCAGATGGGGCGGTATTGGTTATATACATGTAGGTCATGTGGCCACAGTGCTCCATTGGAAAGACAGAATTATTACAGTACCTCCGCCAAGGAGGTTTTGTTTTCGGCAGCAGGATTACGGAAAAACTACTGGTCTGATTTTCATGAAGCTTCTTGGAAGGGTGTACCAAGGGCCAAGGAAGAACCCATTTTAATTTTGGAGCAGATCCGGATTCAACTCACAAACAAGCGATAATAGCGAAAGATATAGACGGTTTTCACCAGAGCGCAACCCCACAGCACTTCCTTTTTCTCAGCATTTGGCAAACTGCAGAAATATTCACTCGACATCGTTACTTTTGTTTTCGCCGCTCAGCTGTATAGACGGTTTTCACGGCATGGTCAGTCCTGCACTTGAATGTTTTTTTTTTCATTTATGTCCATAGCAAACACTGCAACAGGAAGTGAGCGGGGGTTCAATTTAGAATGTTTTTGTTGTCAAGTTAAAACCGTCTATAGCGAATGATATGGATCTGGCTCACAAACAAGCAATTTGTAGCAGACTGGACTATTGGCCTTTGCCAAGGTCTGCGCTCTTCGAGTTTCCTTCTAGTTGACAAATGGATTTATATCACCATGGTGGAAGAGGCAGACATCCAGTAGCCTAGTTTTGCTCATAAGGGTGCTACTTCATATTTATTAGTAGCCTAGCTTTGCTCATAAGGGTGCTACTTCATACTTATTAGTAGCCAGCTTTGCTCATAAGGGTGCTACACTTCAAATACCTGGGGACTGAAATAGACACTTCCCTGTCCTTCTCCCAGCACACTGACTCCATCTACAAGAAGGCCCAGCAGCGCCTCCACCTACTGAGGAAGCTCAGGGCTTTTAACGTCAGCAAGGACATTTTAACCCTGGTTTACAGATCCCTCATTGAATCCATCCTCACCTTTAACAATTCATCCTGGTACAACAACGCCCTCACCATAAAACACAAAACCAAACTCTCACATAACCAATCAGGCCAGTCAAATAATCGGTTCACCCCAAATCCCCCTGTCTGAATTGTACAACCGGTCAGTCATTAGGAAAGCCACCCACATCACACAGGACCCCTCTCACCTCCTTCACCAGTCCTTTCAGTTACTCCCCTCAGGTCTCTCTCACCTCCTTCACCAATCCTTTCAGTTACTCCCCTCAGGTCTCTCACCTCCTTCACCAATCCTTTCAGTTAGTCCCCTCAGGTCTCTCACCTCCTTCACCAGTCCTTTCAGTTAGTCCCCTCAGGTATCTCACCTCCTTCACCAATCCTTTCAGTTACTGCCCTCAGGTCGATGCTACAAAGTCCCACTGGCCCGGAAAAATACTCACAAAAAATAATTCATCCCATCCGCAATCACCGCCCTCAACCTTTTAAAGGCCCATTCCGTCGGTTCTGGCGAGAAATAAATGTGCACAAAGTGTTTATTATTGGCAATGAGAGAATGCGCCTTGACGTAACTTAAAAATGGCGACCAGGGGCGTTTCTCTCAGACCAGCCGTTCAGAACATACATGGAAAAACCGCAGTTTCGAAGTGGATAGCATCTCCCGCCACAGCTAGAGGATGTGACGTCTCGCGCGTTCACGAGCTTGTCTCTTGTCCTAGACGCTAACAGGAAATGGCTGAAGTAGCTTTTAACGTTACGTTCGTCGCTAGCTGCTAGCTAAAGGAAACAACAACACAGACTCCAGAAAAAGTCCAGACTAAATAAATAAATATTTATCTAATGAAGCCCGTCTGGCCAGACAGCAGCAATGCTGACCGACATCGGGGGGAAACTAGAGTCAGGACTGTGTTTTCGGTTCATGAAGGAAACTTGCTGCTTGTAGCTACTGTAATGTGGTTTTGACCAGATAACGTTAGCTGCTTGCTAATGGATTTTCAAGATTCAAGATTTTTACTGTCACTCCGTAGTACAAGGATCTGACCACCTGGTCAGAAACTCTGCTAACATTACTGTCTTGTGTGAAGTAATGCAACCCTAACGTTACTACCGTTATGCTTATGGTCATGGAACATTATTGTTTGACTGCATTTAGCTGCGGTGGTGAGTCTGCCTGAACGTTAGCTTGATGCTATATGCGGCTAACTAATAGATTTAGCTATATTTATAGAAATTACCACCAGCCCCACTAACGTTACTGTCTTGTGTTGATAATGAATCTAACAGTCGGAAATATGCCTAACGTTAGCCTACTGTCTGTTATGCTTACGGTACATTGTTTGACTGTTCAGTTTGGTCAACTCCACTTCCCGCAGCCAGCAGGCTCTGACTGCAGTTGGCTGCAGTGGGACTGCACATACTAGTAACGTTAGCTTGATGCTAATCGCGGCTAACTAATATTAATTTACATTTATAGAAATTACCACCAGCCCCACTAATAATGTTACAGTATTGTGTGGATAATGAATTTAACAGTCGTAAATATGCCTAACGTTACTGTTATGCTTATGAAACATTGTTTGATTGTTCAGTTTGGTCAACTCCAGGCATTACACGGTACCGTACATACAGGGGGAGCAGGCTATTTCCTGGCTTGTGCTAACATGAGTATCGACTTGCCCGCAGCCAACGTAAGCCAAAACACGACCAAACATGCCACAATAACGTCCCCTAATTCATCCAGAATCCTTCCTGGGCATCTCGAGGCTGATCTGACCGATAAATTGTCCAGTTTGCCGTTTTCAAGTGACTTTTATGAGTTAACGTTACAAAGCAACGAACAGCTCTGCTGTTGCCAGGCAACTGCTTGTGCGCGTGCGAGTATGGTGCCCGCGCGTCAGCTCGTTCACACGCTGCCTGCAGTTACACTAACGGCCACCGGCGTCAGTAATAGTGAGTATTGACGGATTGGGCCTTTAAAGTAGGAACTACATTTTAACTTTTTAACATTTCTTTAACTACTGCACTTTGACTCCCCTCCAGTATTGTCTTTTAAATGGGCACTGCACTTTTAACATCTTAACAACACTGTTTTTGTCAGTTTTGTTTTTTATTATATGTGTCTGTGTTTTTTATGTGTTTTTGTAACATGCACCTGAGCCTGGTCAAATGAAAAATGTCTGTTGCGTTGTGACAGACAATAGTTTTTGAATCTTGAATCTTGAATCTACTTCATACTTATTAGTAGCCTAGCTTTGCTCATAAGGGTGCTACTTCATACTTATTAGTGGAGGAAGCAGGTTGTAGTGTTAGGGGGTGTTTCCTTCACAACATTTATATCTCTGTTTTCCAGGGAAAGGTTTTAAGGAGCACACGTGCTCTTTGATGCACCCCAGCTTCGCAATCACATACAGACCAAGGCTAGGGTTGAGTAGTCAAAATAATAGGTCCTAACTGATGTAACCACTTTTCCTTGACCTCTGGAAAACATCATGAAATCCTAAGGTAATAAGGTCTTGGGGTAAGCCTTTTACTAGGCTACGTACGTAGGCTACTAAGCTACGCTGGGCTCAAAGTGCCACTGAGTAACAAACAGCTAGCTATCAAGTAGCCTACAACTAAGTCACACTAACTTTTGTTTTTAAGAAAAGTGTGTTGTTTTTTAGCAATGCGTCTATTCCTTGCAGCTCAGCCGCAGATCTACATCTGAATACTGTTTCATACGCAGCAGATCGTCTAGTAGAAACACTGACTGGAGGGGTTGCTTTAAAGGAGGAGAAGAGAATGACTGAATCACATTACCAAACCAATAAAATAAGACAGTTAAAGACATTCTTAATCATTGTAAAAGCTACACAAAATGGTCATTGACAAGACAACCAACATGGTAGCAAGGGCAAGCTTGCCTTCCGTCTGACTGCTGTCAGGGGGAAGCTGAGGAAGAGGAGCAGATTCTGGCTGACTGGAGGAAGCTCCTCTATTCTCTGAAGTCCCGCCAGGATCACTGACATCCACTGAAAGAGAAAGACAGACAGACAGGGGGGGAGAGAGAGAGAGACAGACAGACAGGGAGAGACAGGGAGACACTTACATAACTATTCACTTGTCACCAGTATTTAGGTAGTTAGCATTAGTTAGAACAATTAGCCTATGGAAGGCAAACCATTGCAAACTGTTTTCCTCTGTGCAGACCCTGTTCCTGTTTAATTAAAGCTGAATTGACCTGATGTCTGTCTGTCTGCTCTCTCTCATCTTGACTGAAGTCTGCTGGTCCTGCGTTGGCTTGACAGCCACCGGAGGCCCTGATGGTCTGATGGAGCTCCAAACCCTTTTCTCTGCTTCTATACAGCACTTAATGGGACCGGCATTACATTCATCGTCAACTCTCTGACAATTCTGTGACAATGTCAGCTAGATTTCCTGAAATCTAGTCTGCCTATTTTCTGTTCAGGGATTTATGCAGTTCAACACCAATTTCAACCACAGTGATCCCACAAACTTGAATCCACTTGCCTACAACTAACACAACTAAATACTGGTTAATCTTAGCCGTGTCTGGTAACAGGGTTCTTTATCAGGTCAACCAATCCATCCTATTCAAAATTGTGGTGGGAAAGACATTAGTAAGTGTGTATAATATTTTGTGTCCAGTTGGCCCCTTGTGGCCAGACCTACTGAAGTGTCCTTGACCAAGAAACAACCCCTAACTGCTCCACCGGCGCATAGCTGGTTGAAATTGAGATTGAGATTACATTGAGATTTAGTGGTTTGCAGAAAAGTAAAATGAGAGACTGTGGATGCAGAGTAACAGGTACTAATAATCTAGGCGAGTGTTGGCATAAAGTGTTGTGGTCACAATCAATTTATGAGATATGTGACAGCATTATATACTAGGTCTATGTTTTTCACATGTCTTACCTTCAGCTCCTGACAAACTCTGCATTAGATCATTCCTGTTGATCTTCATCAGAACCTGCTTGGTCACCTCCAGAGAGTTTTCGCAGTAGGTCTGCTCCATCAGATCCACTGTGTCCAGCCTGTCTGCATTCTCCAGTCGGCTCTTTGGGATGGCTGGGAAGCCTTCCAGGATGTCGGCATACAGGAACCACTTGAACTTTTTGAAGTCTTGCTCTCCTAAAGCATCCAGTGTTTGGAAAAGGAGCAATTTTGTCGCCATCGTTGTGTCCTTTGTGTGGGTAGTGTATCGCCTACCACCGTGGAGACCCGGGTTCAATTCTGGTACTTCCGGCTTGGTCAGATGTTCGTACAGACACTGGCCATGCCTGCAGGTGGGAAGCCGATTGGGTATGTGTTCTGGTCGCAGAGAAAAATCTTCAACTCAGAGAACAATAATGCATTGCATTGTCTTGGGATACAAAATGAGTTAAAAATACAATAATTTGTGATTATTTTTTAATGTGAAGGTTTGGCAACATTATCTATCACGGTTATAGTGATCAACCACTTATATATTGACAAAAAAGCTTGGTCCCTGAATCTGCACCAATAACATTCCTTTACTTTATATGTACTGTATTCATGTAATACATATACAAATGTCAATTAGATGGTAATCTGCATGAGAAATAATGAAAAGAAAAAAATTACCATATGCTTGTATAGTGATCAATTTCACCCGTCCCAAGGTGATCACTATAAGAGGAGTGCACTGCAGTAAGCCAGTCAAATGTAATAAACCAGCCAAACTGCATCATGCCTTAGCCAGTATATCTCACAAGAGGGCGCTCTCACTCCACACAAAAACATCATCTATGACAAATCCTAGTTTGACTTTTAACACAGAAACCATCAAACTGCATTTCATGTTGGCGCATCACATATGTGTGGTGGCCTGCAGAAATCCTTCACATGTCGCTGCTGCCCATGGTTGGCAATGAGCCAAAGAAGGTTGGAAAAATGAGTTTTGCAGGTATTTTTGAGAGATTTGGCTACTTTCATCTCCCTGGTTCACCATGGTGAATAATTATTGTCATAAAACAAAGGGAAAGTATTTATTTTTATGTTTTTGGTGAAATGCCACTGCAGAAAATATGTAGAAAATGTTTAAAGACATTTTTCTCATGTTTTACTTTTAGGCACATAACATTAAAATACTCATAACTTTTGATCTGAAAGAGCTATCACAGTCATTCAAAAAGTTATATATACGGGAGAGTTTCTAATTCATGGAAATATCAAAAATGAAAATGTAAAATTCCCACCATGTGAAGTTTTTTTTTTGCACCACATCATTTCCTCTTTAGGGTCTTCAATTCAGTTTATAGCCCCTTATCACACAAGCATGTCTGAAATG
This sequence comes from Poromitra crassiceps, assembly GCF_964638095.1. NCBI lineage: Eukaryota > Metazoa > Chordata > Actinopteri > Beryciformes > Melamphaidae > Poromitra > Poromitra crassiceps. Next base: position 48,271,538 of record NC_139644.1, on the reverse strand, counting down.
GCTTTACATAGCATCACCACAGTCACTGCATCATAGGTGACATCACATACTACCCAGTTTACTAGATTACATTACGATACACAAACACAGCATGTCTTTAGACTGTGGGAAGAAACCCAGGCATACATGGACAGAACATGCAAACTCCACACAGAAAGGACCAGGGTGGAGATTCGAACCCACAACCTTCTTGCTGTGAGGCGATAGCGGGGAGGGGATGTAGATAATATTCTCCTATGTTTACATGCAGACATTACATTACATTCGCAAACTCGTACAATAACTCCAAAAGAAATGAATCAAGACAAACCATTTAGAAATTGTTTTCACTCTCACACACTCAATATCTTAGGCTATATCTTAGACTTATCTTAGGCTATTATATTAAGTTTGAACCACTGAAAAACACATTCATGCGCATTTTTGCGTATGTATAATGGAACCCGGTCACCGTGTGAGCGGGCAAAAGCTCACTGACCAGTTACAGGAGGGCTCAGAGACTATAAAGATGTTACGCGACGTCTGGTTTAGTGTGCTACACTCTGTTCACCAGTAGAGAGCGTAGGCTGATGGAAAACATGACATCGTCATGTTATCTTCAACGATACAGTCATACACTTACACAATACAATTACACAGGGTTCATGTTCCTGATCCTTATACCTGAATTCACATCCATCAAAGATGTGTACAACGTGTTTGCTAGTGCAGTTCATATAAATCGACTGATAAATCTAAGTTAAATTCACTCACATTGGGTTGAAAATAGTTTCATCTTTCTCCGCCTGGCAGCTCCACAGATCACAAACTGTCTGCGACTGTAGAGAGCGATATCTCATCTCATATGCAGATTTGAGTGCTGCACACAATTTCCACCGAGTGTGTGGAAAAACCCTAATGCTTCATTTCACTAGTGGTTTCCTGTCCTCGCTTTATTTCTGTGAGCTGGTAAACAGCTCGGAAAGTCTCTTCTACATAAACAAATTCAAACTAAACTAGGAATCCTGCTGAACACTTAATTTTACTCATACTAAATTATAACAGTGAATAATTTTGGTGTTACTCTTGTTCATACTGCAAGGTCTAATGCCATAAAGATACCACATGTGACTGTACTAATAGTGATCAAAATGTGTTTCAGTCAAATTTATTGGAGTTAGTTTTCAGACCAGTTCTGAGATTTCTTCACATTTTACAAAGCAAATAAAGGCTAACAACGTGTGGCCTCGTATTGATCCAATTAGCAGCACTAAAAGTAGGCTGATGGAAAACATGACATCGTCATGTTATCTTCAACGATACAGTCATACACTCACACAATACAATTACACACGGTTCATGTTCCTGATCCTTATACCTGAATTCACATCCATCAAAGATGTGTACAACGTGTTTGCTAGTGCAGTTCATATAAATCAACTGATAAATCTAAGTTAAATTCACTCACATTGGGTTGAAAATAGTTTCATCTTTCTCCGCCTGGCAGCTCCACAGATCACAAACTGCCTGCGACTGTAGAGAGCGATATCTCATCTCATATGCAGATTTGAGTGCTGCACACAATTTCCACCGAGTGTGTGGAAAAACCCTAATGCTTCATTTCACTAGTGGTTTCCTGTCCTCGCTTTATTTCTGTGAGCTGGTAAACAGCTCGGAAAGTCTCTTCTACATAAACAAATTCAAACTAAACTAGGAATCCTGCTGAACACTTAATTTTACTCATACTAAATTATAACAGTGAATAATTTTGGTGTTACTCTTGTTCATACTGCAAGGTCTAATGCCATAAAGATACCACATGTGACTGTACTAATAGTGATCAAAATGTGTTTCAGTCAAATTTATTGGAGTTAGTTTTCAGACCAGTTCTGAGATTTCTTCACATTTTACAAAGCAAATAAAGGCTAACAACGTGTGGCCTCGTATTGATCCAATTAGCAGCACTAAAAGTAGGCTGATGGAAAACATGACATCGTCATGTTATCTTCAACGATACAGTCATACACTCACACAATACAATTACACAGGGTTCATGTTCCTGATCCTTATACCTGAATTCACATCCATCAAAGATGTCTACAACGTGTTTGCTAGTGCAGTTCATATAAATCGACTGATAAATCTAAGTTAAATTCACTCACATTGGGTTGAAAATAGTCTTTCTCCGCCTGGCAGCTCCACAGATCACAAACGGTCTTTCTCCGCCTGGCAGCTCCACAGATCACAAACGGTCTGTGGGCAAGAGACTGGGTACATTTATGAGGCCAGTCCGGAAATTGGGGGGGGGGGGGGGGGGGGGACACATGATGATCCGGAAGTGACGTCACATATGTTGGCCTCAATATTGGTCTGTGTCTTAAATAAACATTTTCCGACTGAGTTTATGGTCTGGATCAACAATTTAATATCTTTTTCATGCGCTCATGGGCTCCATTTTCTAAATTATGGCCCCATTTCGAGTAAAAGAGGCGATAAACAAGACTAACTTTTGGGGCATGGCTTCCTTGATTCACACAACCAGCCACAGGAAACCAGATGATCCCAACCACAGATCAGCCAGACTTGTGCTGCATTTCATAACCGGCCCTCGATTACAAGCTTCCCCCTCAGAACTTCCCCTTGGGGGAATTCCCTCCTCCAGCTGTGCTATTCCAATTCATTCTCAAGTGAATGTTCTAAGATCGACCCTTCAAACAATCAGCTTCATTCCCTTATTTGCCTGCATTGACTGTGCTGCATGTCAGAAAGAGTGTCCACGCACCTGGGGGCAACGTGCGCACCCACCTCAGAAACCTGGGCGTCATTTTTGACCAATCAATGCACCTGGACAAGCATGTCAAATCCCTCACCCGCACCCGTTTCTTTCACCTCAGAAATATTGCAAAACTCTGGTCCATCATATCACACACTGAACTGGAAATGTCTGTACATGCCTTCATCTCATCCAGACTCGATTACTGTAACTCACTGTTCACCTGCCTCAACAAATCATCTGTCAACCAACTCCAGTTAATTCAAAACGCCGCTGCCAGACTGCTCACTAAGTAAAAAAAATCATGTCACATCACCCCCATCCTTGGCGCCCTGCACTGGCTCCCCGTACACTTCAGAATAGATTTCAAACTCCTCATTTTCACTCACAGAGCCCTCCACGGTCACGCCCCTCCTACATCTCAGACCTCATCCTCCCATACTCCTCCAGCCGGTCACTGAGGTCATCCGACCAGGTGCTCCTGGTCCCCAGGACCAAACTAAAAAGTAAAGGGGACCGAGCCTTTGGGGTAACGGCCCCAAGGCTCTGGAAAGAGAGAGAGCGAGAGAGAGACGAGCCAGCTCTAGGCATAGGCCATGAAGGCGCCGGCGGTCGCCTAGAGCGCCGCAGTCACCAGGGGCGCTGCACTGGTTGGATGCGTAACAGATGATATTACACAGTCTTTCAGAGGCTAGGGGGCTCATTTTTAAAGCCAGAGTGAAGTTACTGGTGTCATATGAAGCTAGAAATCCTAATGCATCCATTGGGAAAATGTCATGCTAGCTTGGCAGCTAGCTTGACAGGAAGGGGGCTAAATGGTGCTCCAAAGTTATGCTAAATTTTGGCGAGGGAAAAACTGACATGGCCATTTTCAAAGGGGTCCCTTGAAAATGCAGGGTTTTTTGCATGTGATATTTTCGCCTATTCTATTTTAATTCTACATACTGGGATCCCTAAACAGTCTTGGAATTGCATGAATTGGAAAGCTGAGACTCTTGTGGATTCAATCACGCCAATCTATGCATGTGTGATGCTCATAGACTGTATATAGTGATGACGTTAGTCCGCATAGTATTCTCATTTCATTGTAGTCAGACATTTTCCGAAGGTTGACCTCACTGTATAAAATGACCTCTAGTCTAGGATATTCACAGCCTCATGGAACTTTACAATCACAAACAAGAGACCTAGGACATTAAGAGGATGTACTGTATGGCTTCCCTATGTATATTGACAATAAGGGAGTTTCTGAACAATTTCCAGAGCAGAAGTGCTTGAAACCAATCGCTGAAAAATGCAATTCTTACAGACATTTCTGTAACACTTTATAATAACGTTGAGTAAGTCATTTATAAGCTATTAGTTAATGATGAACTAATCATTTACAAAACATTAATATACATTTCTAGATGATTAGTATGCGTTATGTAAACATATCACAAATGTGTTGTAAGTCATTTATAAACTTTTAGTAAATCATGAAATGATCATACATAAATCATTAGTAAATGATTAATAAGTGATTAGTCAATATATTATGGATCACTTGTAAGTCATTCAGTTTTTATACTTCAACTATATGTTCTGCCTATCATTATCTATATGTTCTGTCTATCATTATCTATCTGTTCTGTCTATCATTATCTATTTCATCACTATACACGTTTGTTAATCATGAACAAATGATGAACAAATCATTACTATATGATCTGTATATAATTTGTTGATGTATCCTTAATTACTTGTAAGGTAGCCTGTTAAAAGCCTCAAAACTATTATGATCAGTGTTCCTGCACCATAACTGTACCGGCTATGACCTGTTAGAGAAGCTCCTCCACAGGCCAACAGGAGCAGTCAGCACTTAGAAGCACTGCAGCACAAAGTACAAACTCTTCCTTCCTTCCTCTTCCCTAAGTGTAATAAATGATGTGTAAATCATTTACAAGTCACTTATGAGGCTTTCTGTATCCCCTAATCTAAAGTGTAAACAATTCATCACACATAAATGTGTTACATCATTTGTAGATAACTGTGAGCCTGTTAGAATCCAACACTTATCTAGCCTGTACTCTACTGTAGGCTACTGTACTGTACAGTACAGTACAGTACAGTACTGTACTGTACAGTACAGTAGCCTACAGTACAGTACTGTACTGTACAGTACTGTACTGTACAGTACAGTACAGTACTGTACAGTACAGTACTGTACAGTACAGTACAGTACAGTACTGTACAGTACATTACAGTACTGTACTGTAGGCTACTGTACTGTACAGTACAGTACAGTACTGTACAGTACAGTACAGTACTGTACTGTAGGCTACTGTACAGTACAGTACTGGACTGTACAGTACAGTACTGCACTGTACTGTACAGTACTGTACTGTACTGTACTGTACAGTACTGTACTGTACAGTACAGTAGCCTACAGTACAGTACTGTAATGTACTGTACAGTACTGTACAGTACATTACAGTACTGTAAAGTACTGTACAGTACATTACAGTACTGTACAGTACAGTACAGTACAGTAGCCTACAGTACAGTACAGTACAGTACTGTACTGTACTGTACTGTACTGTACTGTTGACTGTACTATACTACAGTCAACCTAGTGACATCATCTAGCAGCGACCTAGTTGGCGAAAAGGTGAAATGTTATCATATGAGTACATGAGTCATGATCAAATGTTTCATGTCCTCACACAAGTCTTCTTTGTTTAATTTGATTGCAGAATGGGAATCTATTTTCTTATTTTATTTTATTGTATTTCATTACATTAGGCTACTACTTTGTTTGGTTTTTACTGTTCACTAGATTGTTTGCACAGCAATTGAAGAAATTAAAATCGTATTTTGCACTGTTGCAATAAAAAAAATCTGTGTTCTGTTATATGCAAATCATTTGTATCAGGTGTGGAAGATCTACAGATGATATGTAACACACAGTGGTGTAGTCTAGTTTATTGTGTGTGGGTTTCAGCTTGGAGTGAGATTTGTTTCGGGGGGGGCGGGGGGTTGCGGGGGGTGGTACAAGAAGTTACTGTCGCTCGGCAATTCAGTACAGAATCCTGGATCAGCTGTAATTTAACAGGTTAAGCCAGGTTATCTTATCTACATAATTTGTAGCATGTAGCAGCATAGGTTTCTGACCGGATAACAAGCTGATGGCGAGAAGCACTCATCCAGTGGCTGTCTACCTCTGTGAGATATCTAACCAATAATGGTCAAATGCTGAATCATTCTGGGTGATTTCTTTAACTGAATCAGCGTCTGGGCATGCTTCCTGTTTTGACCAACTTTTGCTGAGGCTATTGGCTTCAGTTCTCCCTGTGGTTCCTGTAGGGGAACTAAGTCTCACTTTTGAAATTAATCAAACTTTTTTTTCTATGAAAGTAGAGGCTCTCTTCTTTCTTTTGGGATACAAGGTGAGATTACATTTCTATCTGGAGCAAAGGTAATAGATTGAAGTCATTCTCATATCCTTGTCTTAAAAGTCAGACAGAAAAGTAATTTATTTTAAATTAATTAATATATCTACAAGCATCAAATAGACATTTTGAAAACCCCTATCACCATGATCTCAAGCACGTCTAATACAACACAATGTGATATGATCCACCCTATTCATCGAAGATGTATAATATTCCCTGGTAGGATCCTTACCTGGTGAACTCAGAACCAGATCAAGCCGAAGACACTCTCCACCTTCATCTGTAGAGGAAACACTGAGACACTGCTTATATATGTCTGTTGACCCTCATAAAATCAGACCAGTGAAACCTGTTGCCACACCTATGGAAAATCACAGATAAGGTGAAGTTCCAGGGCCGTGCAGAGACCTTTAGAGGGGCAGGTGGTCAATGGTAAAAAGGGGCACATGCCCCTTTTTACCATTGATCAGAAAGCTCAGAAAGCTGATCATATTACTCCATATTACTCCAGTTCTTAGGTCCAGTAGGTTGCCAGTGTGTCATAGAATAGATTTTAAAATACTGTTACTAGTCTACAAAGCACTTAACGGCCTAGGCCCAAAATACATCGCTGAATTGCTCCCACGCTACGAACCGTAGACCTCTCAGGTCAGCAGGGTCTGGCTTACTAACTGTCCCTAGGATCAAATCAAATCATGGGTAGGCCGCATTCACCCACTATGCTTCTGCTAGCTGGAACAAACTGCCTGAAGACCTCAGATCTGCCCCAACTTTACTTACTTTTAAAAATAGACTAAATACTTTTATGTTTAGCATCACTTTTAACTGCTGACAGCTGTTTTTTTAGGAGATGTGTGTGGCCTATAAAGGTTTGAGTCCAACTATTATAAAGGTTATGGACATTTTTAACTGCTGCGCCTGTTGCTTAATGCACCTTTTATGCTCTTTTTCTGTTGTGATGCTTTTAAATGTATATTTTATCCTCTTATTCTTTTATTTTCTTGTGTCAACCATTTTATGTGAAGCACTTTGAATTGCCTCTGTGCATGAAATGTGCTATACAAATAAACTTGACTTGACTTGACTTGACATGCAGACCTGCCAAACTTGCGAAGATATTTTTTTTGTACGACAATAATAATAATAATAATAATAATTGATTGGATTTATATAGCGCATTTCTAGACACTCAAAGCGCTTCACATATCAGGGGAGGGAGGTGAAGGGAACTCAACTCATCCACCACTGATGTGCAGCACCCACCTGGGTGATGTACGGCAGCCAGTTGAATTGAATTGAATTGAATTGAATTGAATTAGCCTTTATTGTCTCCCTTGGGAGAAATTCTTTTTGGGCATCAAGAGACACAGCGTTAGACATATACATATTGACATATAGACAGTGCAATCAGACGACAATTAACATTACATTCCTACAGTGTACATATACATCAAGCGTACCCAGTGGTAAAGTATTGCACCAGCCCTCCACAAAAAAAGAGAAAAATGTTGAAATGAAAAATTATTAAGTATTGCACCGCTTCCCTAAGAATAGAACATGATGAGCTGTACTAAGTTGGTCTGCGTTATCTCTTACTATTGAGTGCTTTAATGGACAGTGGGACAAAGGAAAATTTATACCTGTTCAATTTACAGTTTGGTAACCTGTACCTTCTGCCTGACGGCAGCATCTCATACTCTTTATGGAGGATGTGATTGGGGTCGCAGGTAATTTTGAGGCCCTGCTTCCTCGCCGTCTCCTCAAAGATCTCTTGGAGAGGAGATGGGGGCTGCATACCGATAATTTTACCAGCCCTCTTAATTAGGTTTTGGAGTTGTGATTTAAGTTTAACGGACAGGTTACCAAACCATGTAGTGATGCCATAGCGGATGATGGATTCAATGGCTGCCCTGTAGAACAGCAGCATGATGTTTTTTTCCACTCCATGGACCCTGAGCCTTCTCAGAAAGTGCAAGCGCTGGTTAATACGAGAACATACAAAATCAACTTGGTTGGCCCAGTTTAACTGAGAATCAAAATAAATTCCTAAATACTTATACGATGTCACCTGCTCTACTCCATCCCCATGGATCAGGATCTGACTGTGATCCCCCACAGACCTAGGATCAAAAACAATTTCCTTCGTTTTTTTTTACATTTAGAATGAGGTTCTGCTCCTCACACCACTTCACAACCTCTGCTAGCTCTTGTTTGTACATGTCAACATTTGAAGTTTTAAACAATAAACTGAGTATAACTGTATCATCTGAAAACTTAATTATATAATTGTTGGGATACTGATTCTTCAGATAGTTTGTATATGCTATAAAAAGAAAAGGAGAGCTTACGCAGCCTTGAGGGGCTCCCGTGCTTATGACCTGTATGTCAGAGAGAGTGGAATTTACTTTTACCTGCTGTTGCCTTTCTATGAGAAAAGCACTGTACCATCTAATTATGTAAGGGTTGACATCCATCTGTTTCAGCCTGTTTAACAGGATCTGAGGGAGAATAGTATTAAATGCTGAGCTAAAGTCCATAAACATCAACCTAGCATACGCTGAGGGATTCTCAAGGTGCTTTAAGATCAGGTGAGTTGTAGAATTTAGAGCATCATCAGTGCCTCTACCTCTATTATAAGCAAATTGGTGGGGGTCTATGAGATGTTCTACCTCCTCACGTAGTTTTTCTACTATAATACGTTCTAATGACAGTTTGCGCCAGAACGCTCACCACACATCAGCTATCACGGTGGAGAGTTGAGGACTGAAAGTGCCAATTAAGTAACGAGGGATGATTAGGTGGCCATTATTGAAGGAAGGCCTGTTTGGGAATTTAGCCAGGGCTCCGGGGTTACACCCCTCAGGGCTCCGGGGTTACACCCCCCAGGGCACCGGGTTTACACCCCTACTCTTGCGAAGAGTGCCGATGGGATCTTTAATGACCACAGAGAGTCAGGACCTCGGTTTAACGTCTCATCTGAAGGACGGTGCTCACTCACAGGACAGAGTCCCTGTCTCTGCCCTGGGGCATTGGGGAGATTATTCATCAGATCAGATTATTCATCAGACCATTCGGACCAGAAGGGAAGAGCAGCTCCTACTGGTCCTCCAACACCACTTCCAGCACCAGCCTCCCATCCAAGGATAGGCCAGACCTACACGCGCTCGATTCCTAGGCTCGCCCCGCCCTGCAGCTCGCATACGCAGCTCGCTCGGTGTGTGTTGCTCACAAAATGTTATTGCCCTTAAGTTTACATGCGCGCGGTGTGTGTGTTGACATCAGTGCCTATGACATCATCAGTCTTATGACATAACTGGTGACATCAGTGATGTCACCAGTGATGTCAATGCCTCCTATGACATCAGTGGGACAAAAATGTAAACAAACAGATTGTCCTAATTTTTTATTTTATTTATATACTAGGCATCTCGCGCGCTCGATGCTTAGGCTCGGCAGCTGCGCGGCCTCCCCCGTAGCTCACTTGCTCTTATGACATCACTGATGACCACTGCGTGTCATGGCCTCGCCTACGCTATGACATCGTAATTAGGGCAAGCACCTAATTAAAAACATCCGTGAGGTCACCCGCACAGCCATCGCCTCGTTCCTCCCGATTCTACCTCTACTTATACTCCCACTTATATAGCCTCACACTGATGACATCACTGCTGACATCATCACTGATGACATCATCACTGAACTATAGCCTCAGCCTTAGGCCAAAAAAATCAGGCTCCGTCAGGTCACCCGCACGGGTGCCCTTTACACACCCTGAAAGTTTCAGCCCGATCACATGTAAAACGGCATAGCTGTGGCCGGACACAGAACTTGAAAGAAACAAACATTGCACATACTAAATTTTATATAGATGCTAGTCATCTCACACGCTCGATTTCTAGCTAGCGGCCAGGTCTTTAGTTCAAATCTCTTTAGGCAGCATATTGGCTCAGTGGTTAGCACTGTGGCCTTACAGCAGGTCTTTAGTTCAAATCTCCACCCTGCTCCTTTCTGTGTAGTCATCATCCTCATGCCATAAACAGAGCCTGAGTGGGTTTAGTGAAGGTGTGTGTTTCTAAAACCAACGCTTTGTTAACCCAGTGACTGACTCACATACAGTATACATAGATGTATACTGTATATATATATACTGTATATATACATGTACATACATACAGTAGTACCCTGAAAGCTAGAGTAGGTGGATTTGCTGCCTCTCTTAAGGTCTTTGCACACACAGTACGTTTTGTTCATATGCTTTTGTTTAATCCGTCATTTGTATTATTTTAATTTGATTTAATTATTATTTGGAGTCAGTGTGTAAGCATGAGTGACAGAACATTTATTTTAAAACGTGTGACAATTTCAAAGATGAAAAATATGGACTTGGAGTGCAAAAGCCTTTATGGTCCTATAAGCCTCCTGAGGGAGAGGAGGAGCCTTCCTTCTCTCCCTCCATCTCCTCCTCTACCTCCTTTCCTCTTCTACTTTCCCCTCCATCTCCACTACCCCCTATCCTCCAAAATGTGAACTTTTCATGAAATCGAGCATAACGTTTTTCGGCAGCTAGCTCGATTGCTAATGTTAGCCAAGAACTCTGGCAATGTTTATAAAACTATAAAGCACGTGAACGCAAACGACTCAGATCATCTGAGTCAGATGATCTGACTCAGATGATCTGAGTTGTGACGTATTCCCGGCTCAGAGAAGAGTAGGAGCTGACATCACATCAATCCAGGGTGATGCTGAATCGGAATCCGTAAAGCCTCCAGGAGTTGATGAAGTATGTAAATGCAAAAAGCCAATGTTTACCGTGTTTTTGAATGGGTTTTGTTTGCTGCACCATTAGGTATGCTTTACTTTTGTTTTGTACTGCTTACTATTGTTGTTGCTATAGAGAAGCTATGACTTCCCTATTCACCTTATGTTCCAACACAGGGGCCAGCCAGTTACTTCTATTGCGTTGACACTTCCTGTGACCAAAACAGACAGTGTTTTGAACAGGAAGTCATAACACAACTGGGTCAAGTGGGGCGGGGCTACATAAGGTGAAGAGGGAAGGGAAGTCATAGATGCAACAATAGTAGACTTCCCAAAGGGGAAGTCATATACCTACAATATAATATACAATATAGTTACAACAACAACATAAAGCAGGAAGATATGGCCACTAGCTTCAGCTTGATATAATCACTGCTAACTGAAAACCCAGTTTACATTACGTCAGTTTAGACACAGACTGACCGGCTGATCATTTAGATGAGATGATATGTAACTTCCCTAAATTTTATTGTTATTTTAATGTGTGAAAAGCTGCATATTTTGCTGCTTACTTACTTTCTTTCCAATATTTCTAGGAGTCAACAATGAAGCTTTTAAAGCTACTACATGTAGGCTACATAAGAACACACACACACAATAAATCTCTTCTGTAATATACAAGAACAACCCAGATGAGTCTTCCTTTCTATCGTTTTCTGGTTTTGTGTACCTTGTAGGGCGAGCTAGCGACAGTTTTGTAACCAACAGTGTACCAACAGTGTAATTATAGAGCATTGTGTTGACAGTGTTTTATAATTTCACACACACACACACACACACACACACACTCACTCACTCACTCACTCACTCACTCACTCACTCACTCACTCACTCACTCACTCACTCACACACACACACACACACACACACACACACACACACACACACACACACACACACACACACACACACACACACACACACATACACATACACAGCTTTTTAGGTGCTCGGGTGGAGGGGAGAGTGGGAAGGGGCTGTGGTAGCTCAATGTGGTTGGAACAAAGTGAACTGACCAACAAAATATTATTGAATTACTGCATTTTGACTCACTGACTACAGCTGCTTCCTGGTCCTGCGGATGCACTTGTTCAATGCTTGTGTAATCTCACATATGTAGCCACACCTCAGAGTTTGAATGAAAACACAGGGAATCTGCTTTGTTTTTCGGTTGTAGAAACGTAAAGATAATTAATAATTAATGAATTAGTCTTAATTAATTAAGTCTTAATTAATTAATTAATAAAGACTAAGGACCCTATCGTACAGGCGCTATCGTTTGCACAGCAATTTGCGCACCTCTTGTGCCATCTTCCCTGCGTCTTAAGCTATCGTCTGCCTCCACCATCCAGTTTTGCGCTGGAATCTAAGCACAGACACAGGTGTAGGCGTGGCCCAGGCATGTTATTATAGGCCACACTTATTTTAAATCATAGGGGATCCCTGAGCCCTCCCTGTGTTAGAGCCTATTAAAGAGATACTCAACACTTTTTCCACTTTTTTCTGCTGAAAATCAATATAGGAAATTAGCTGTGTTCTTGATCAATCCAGGTCAAAGTCCTGACATTTACTGTAAAACTGAGTAATTCCTTATCTCTTCTCACATACCTATCCAGTTCCATACAATCCAAAAAGGCAAAAAAGGCCAGCTGTAGACTCACATTTCCCTCTCTTTCTATTGGCAGAGCTCTTGGTCAGTGACGCAGGCGCGTAGCCACGGGTGTGCTAGGGTGTGCCAATGCCACCCAGACAGGCCGCTGGCACACCCAAAAAAAATGGGGTAAAAAAGGTTTTTTGTTTTGTCTGCAAAACACATCAACGCTGTCATGCACTGTGTCCAACTTATCCTATGTGCGAATAGAAATCACGCTCCGCTGACCTATGTGCCCCAGAGCATCATGGGAATAGTTAAGCTGTCGTCCACGTAAAGTAAACAAATGCACGCACAGCTGTAGCAGCAGCAGCAGCGCAAATCAAGAAGACATGAAACAAAGCTCGCTTTTAAGCTTTTTCGGCAAAGGCAAGAAACGTCGCTTTGACGACGAGGAAGAAGATGACTCGTTGTCACCCTCCCCCTCAACAAGTGCGGATTGTAGTGCACCCTTCCCGCACCTGTATTGGTGGTGTACAGTGGAGAAGAGACAGATGATTATGAAGAAGATGATGCAGCCGAAACAATGACGTTAACAGCGGGGAACGCAGCCAACAACACACTGGAGGTTTGTGCAGAGCCAGAGGACACTGAGAACGTTACAGATCTCTCTGCAGTAGACGAACCTTCATGCCAACCAAATTTGCGTTCTTTCCCGACTAGAACACTCATTGGAAAAAGTAGGTGAGACTTTTTTGAGATACTAAACAAAGTGGTTTTACATGTTGCCAAAAAATACAATTTAATTGACTGCTTCTACCTGCTAATAATGAGTGTGAAAAGGAGCAAACAACACACAAATATTCCTCTAAATCTGGTTTGAAAAGACCCAAATTTTTTTTGGCGGCGACCGTAAGGCATACCCTGGCTTTCTGTGGCACACCCAATGAGCCAAGTCTGGCTACGCTACTGCAGTGACGTCACCAAACCCAGGCCGCCCATCTCTCGTGCCTAGGCCCCTCCCAGCCAAAGTTTATAAAAGTGCCTGCACACCACGCTGGGCCTATGGAGTGTGGATAATTGTTGAATAGAGAGAGAGATATGTGGAAGACGGGTGTAAGAGGGGAAGATTTCTGCAGTTTCATTCACTGTAGAAGCTTGTATTGTATAGATGTTTGCTGTGACATCTGCCCTGTGGAGTCTGTGGTGGAGGCGGAGGACTGGATGTGGCGATGTGGACAATTATTACCAGAGGTGGAAAGTACTCGAGTACAAGTACTTAAAGCAGGACTAAACCCCCCCAGATTTCCTGCAAAACTTGTTGAAAGTTTAAAATTCAAATAAACCTTAGTCACACACACAAAAATCCCATGTTACGTTGTATTGTTTGTATCTTTCTCCACCTATCCTCACTTTAAATACATGTTGGCTTTGCTGTCAATCACTCACACACACACACACACACACACACACACACACACACTTCATTATTTCACTTGATAGCAGAATAACCAAAGAACAATTAATTAGTTGGAGTACAGCTTTCATATTTATTAATAATATAATTATTCCTCTATATGGTGAAAACAGAACCTGTTAACCAGCATAAACCTGTTAACAGAGGCAGAGGCAAGTTGATTTGTACATTATATACTATTTTATGTATAGCACATTGCATACACAACTCAAAGTGCTTTACATAAAATAGATAAAAAGAAGAGCAGAGAAATAAAAAGTATCACAAAGCAAAATAATAAATAAGCACATAGAGTCAAGACAGAGCATGTAGTCGGTTCACTTTCTGGCAGAGGCCTTTGGCATACAAACATGAGAAAGCCCTGTCCTATTCCTAATAATAACAACAATAATAATAAGTTCCTTAGTGGAAAAGAAGTGCTCTGGTCCAGTGTGGCCAGATCCTCCAGCTGTACTCCTAGGAGTGAGCGGGACAGTGATCCAAACTGTGGTGAGATCATAGTCCCGTCTGTTATTTTCAACATTCTTAAAAAGACACAACCCTAACCCTAACTTGCAGCAAATAAAACCCACTCAACTTAAATGTGTAAAAATCCAGAAGCATCTTGAAGGGAAAACAGAGATACGGAGCCTTGTGTTTGGTCTCATACAAATAACAGACACACAGCTCTGTTACAACAGCTGGACAAACCTGACTGATAAAGACAAATGATAGTTCTAAACCTACTAGTATTAATTAGCTCTAACAGTTCTAATTGAGTGCCAATAACATCACTCATGCCCGCTTCCCAGTTCAGCATGGGACGTAAGGGATTTCATACCCCATCCATTTCTCCATAGACATTTCAAGAAAATCATTACAAATAGTTTTACATGGTCAATTCAGCTATATTAAGAATCAAGGGTGGTCAGTGGTTCTCAAACTTTTTTTGGGGGTAGGCTACCCGCTTTCCCTGATTCCTGAATCCAAGTACCCCATTTACCTGACTACATCTTTTGAGGAATATATTACAAAATAAGAAGTGGAGTGAAATAGTTGGAATTGGTGCCTCCTGAGTCGATTTATCTTAACATTTCATTTATTCTCATGATTTATTACATTTGAACCTTTCGCTCAAGTATCCCCTAGGGGTACGCTTACCACAGTTTGGGAATCACTGCAGAGAAATGCACAGTTGCCATCAGTTGTACAGTAATGGAGTTAGAGAGTGTAGATTATGATCATTAATCATCATCATTAATCATCATTTGTTTGATGGTAGCTGAGATAACCCTATGTGAAAACGTGTTCTTAAAATGTACCTGTAATTCTTTGCACTAAAACAAACAGAAAGATTTGGAGGTTTTGTCATTTCTAGGTTATTATTGATTTTCTTTGTCTGGCCCACTTGAGGCCAAATTGGGTCGCAAGTGGCACATGAACTAACATGAGTTTGACACCCCTGGAATGTTCTAGAACAGGCATGTCCAAAGCCCTGGAATGTTCTAGAACATGCATGTCCAAAGCCCTGGAATGTTCTAGAACAGGCATGTCCAAAGTCCGGCCGGGGGGCCAAATGCAGCCCGCGGACCGATTTTAAGTGGCCCTTGGCTTGCCTCTCAAAATATACATGTGGCCTTCCGCACAGTATTGGTTAATCAAGCACGTTCAATTTGCATTTTTCCTCCAGCTGATGATGACAGCACTATCCTACAGTTTGTAGGCAAGCGCCAAGTAGGAACAACACGGGCAGAACTACAGTGTTTTCAGATTGTAAACAAAATACGTAGAGTACAATTGTATGTTTAAAAAAAATAACCCATATGATGCGAGAAGCAGCTGGACCCCCGGTATTTTCACATGGTCTAATCTGGCCCCCATTCAAAGAAGTTTGGACACCCCTGTTCTATGGTCTCTCCTGATTCTGACCAATGACCAAGTCAAACTCAATTATACAGATTTTTCTAAACGTCTACGGGAAAATGAATGGGGAATGAAATCCCTTTGGTCCCATGGCGAAGCCGGAAGAGGGTGTGACTTTGGCACTCTATTAGAAGCAGTAACAGTTGTAATTGGTCTGGATCATCGTATCGTATTAGACAGTTGGCAGTTGGAATACACAAGAACCCCTCAACAACACAGTGTTAATAGTTCAGCATCATTATAGTAAAGCAAACTGTGTTGTCAAACTCCAAAGACGTCCAAAAATGACACAGCCTATAGAAGTATGGCATCAATACCACTGTCAAATGATGTTCAAGCCGTAGCGCAGGCAGGGTAGCAAGACGACAAATCACAGTACAGAGGAAGCAAACATTGACTGTGAACTGACGCTGGGCCCAAACTGCATATCATCTGAAATACTTCTCAAAACCAGCCAGAACTCCTGAAAAATGACTACCGTAATCTTTTTTATTGCTCATTCTTAACCCATTGATACCTGATGCAGCATTTGCGTGTATATCCCTATATGGGTGCTGCCCGCCCGCCTGGAATCTCCACGGGGCGACCCCTGACAACCACGCTCTTATGCGCACGCCATTTACGCTATTTCTGTAAATACGATATTCCTGGAATGCGCGTTTTAACGAGCCAGTTACATTTCTTTGCATTCTTAGAGATTATAGTTTTTGTTTTTTGTTCATGTTTCATACAATTGGCCACGTTAGTAGTTAGTTTATGGGATAGGAATTCTGCCAGATGACAGGCACCAAGCGCCATTTTCTACTTCATTTGGAAGAGAAAATGATCCTGAAATGAAGATTTGATTGACAGCTGCATGTCGTGATATGATTGGTTGAAATGGGGTAGAAATTTGATAGTACTAGGTGACGTCAGCAAACTGTAAATTACTGTTATCAATGAAATCTTGAAAAATTAACTTTTGATGTGAAAAAGTGTGAAAAACTAAAGAAATTAGATTTTTGTGATTTTGTTTGCATACATTATTAAATAGGTGCACTGCATACCCAGGTATTTGAACTAAAAGAAAAGAGAAGTAATTTTTGGGTTCAGCTCGACTTTAAGACCACGAACCGCGTCACGCGGTTCGTGGTCTTAAAGGGATACACACACGAATGCTGCATCAGGTATCAATGGGTTAAGTCTTAACCCATTGATACCTGATGCAGCATTTGTCTCTTAACCGTTAAGAGATGTGAATAGGAAGATGCAGGGGCGCCGCCAGGGATTTTGGGCTCCATGAAAGGATATCACATTGGGCCAAAGGTGTAGCACTCTATGGCTTTGTAGAAATGTGATTATCTAAACAGCTGTTTTAATCATTATGATTGTGATTCTATAGCACAAACGTTACACGCGGGGAAACCGCATCAAACTGAACCATTTTATGAAAATCGGAGGGGAGGGGGGTGGATGATTTTTTGTGTGTGCCAAAATACAGTAAAATAAAAAGAAACCATTAGCTTTATTAGTACATTGTGAATAAAATATTCTATTAATGATGATAAGTTAATAATTTAATACTGCAAAAAAAATCACGAGTCTTCAATTTTCAGTGTCAGTGTCAGTCAAGGGCCCTTGGAATCATCCACCTTTTGCGCACCCTTACTGCGCCCCTGGGAAGATGGCATATACATAGCTAGAAATAAAAATACAGCAGTTTGTAACTCTGATAAGAACAGCGGTATTATTTTGCATGATTATTAATAGAGTTTTCAAGTGTTTGGATCAAGTAAGGCCCAGGAGAGCAACAAACTTCTTATTGATCATCTATAATCTGTCCATATTCTCCGCTGTGCACTTTTAGTGTCTTAAGGTCCATTCAACGCTCTCTGTGTGTGTGTGTGTGTGTGTGTGTGTGTGTGTGGTGTCATGTACCAAAAACACTCAATGCATTTCTCCACCTTCATTTTCCAGCCTCTCTCTGAGCTTACCAAGAACAGGCTGTTTCTGTCGCCGTGTCTTTAAGGCTCATTAATATTAACGACCCCTCTGTTCTGATTGGCTACTCGTTACAAGAGTGAAACGTGAGACTACTACAGATAGGGAAAATGCAAACCTTTGTGAAGTTGCATTAGTCCAAGCAGCTGGTTTAGAGGCTGGCTTTTCTAATATGGATTGCGTGAATTGAGTTTTGAAACTTTCACCGATAGACCATCCAATTCCCTTATAACCAAATGCCCCATTTACTGTACACTGGGACACATCAGTGTGTCGCCATTAAGACATGATATGGGCCCTGTAATACCCTCTCACCTTGTCACATCTGGACATGGACTGTGGGGTACTTGGCCGCTTGTGCTATACAACAATATTAAACAATATGCATTCATGCAAATATCCCCTTGGGATGTAAAAAGTGCATGAGATCCAGACCAAGGAAAGTTTTCTGACCACTAAACAGCTGGTGGATTCCAAAATTCATCAGCCACTTTCACAGTGTTTAGATGAGGTGGTTGCTCATGTAAAAAAAAATGTACTAGCCTCATTTCCCATTCCCACCCTGAAGAGAAATCCCATAATACTCAAAGCACAGCAGAATGTTGAAACAGCATTTAATGCGTCCAAACTCAGCGAATGCGAGCACACTCACATCACAAGAATACAAGAGAAGCAGGCCAGCACTCCAAAATGTCCTTTCAAAGATGTGATGAGTCACCTGGGACAGAGAAGCACAGGTGTCTCTCTCTCTCTGTCCAGGTAATGAGTCACCTGGGACAGAGAAGCACAGGTGTCTCTCTCTCTGTCCAGGTGACTCAAAAAGACATTTTGGAGTGCTGGCCTGCTTCTCTTTTATTCTTGAAACAGCATTTAAACCATGTCCTCTATCAACCTAAGCCTTACCTTAATATTAACCTAAACCGTAACCTAGCCCTCACCAAAAAGCTTATAACCAACCCAGATTAAAAATAAATAAATTAAATGCTAGGTGTCAGTCGTCAGTTTGTAAAGCAAAACACATTAAATTCTCCACCACACCGCAGTTTTGGCTTTCAAGTTTCATGAGCCATAGGAGCTCCAACTTCAGACCTAAAAAAAATAAACTCCAGAACATCTGAGCTAAAAACTCGAGACATGAAGCACTCTAGATTTCCATAAATCCAGAGGTCAAGAACTCAAGTAGCCGAGAGATCCAGAGCTAAACCACCACAGAGATCTGCAGCTCCAGATCTACCGAGGCATCGAACTCCAGAGATCCAAAACTGGGGAGCGCAACAGAAGCCCGCAGCTAAAGAGCTCCAGAACTAGGGCTGGGTATCGTATCGTTACTTGATACCTTTAAGGTATCAGCCAAAATAACCCAGTACCAAGTAATATCGAAACTTCTCCAGTCAAATGATACCCGCACTTGATCCTTTTTGTACACAGATCTAGAAAAAAATTACTATTTGTAGGTTTTTTTGCTCACAGCCAATCACTGCAAGCGTTCTTCGATTTAATGCGACACCACCTTTTTTACACCAAAGAACGGTGGAGAAACAAGTGATCTGCGTTTCTTAAGCCGGCAGAAGAGCTCCAGACGGCAGATCCTTCAAGGAGCATGGGGAACCAGCATGAAGCATGGGGAAGCAGCCCGCCCGGCTCCAACCAGAGGTAGTGAATAAAGTACCCTATTGTATCACTTAATGGGGACTGTTTTTTGGGTTTCTTTACCCAGCTCTATCCAGAACTCCAGAGAATAAGACCCCAGCCCTAAAGAGTTCCAGAGGTCCAGAGATCTAAATCTCCAGAGTGAAATAAATTCAGATCTAAGGAACTCCACAGCTCCAGAAATCCATAGCTTAAGAACGCCATAACTCCAGACAGAGAGAAAAAAAAAGTTCAACAAAGTTCAAGTTCCCAGAGTTCAACAAAAGGAGGGGCTGTATTCACAAAACCCTCTAGAGGGGAACAAAAATAAATAAATCTTCTCAAGTGCCATTTTTCTCTCTCAACTTCAGTCTTGAGAGGGGAAAAAAGATATTCTCAAAACAGTTCTTATATACTGTCTTAACGTTCTTCTTATATTTCTTAATAAGAACCGACCTGTCATACAATTACGAAAGGTAAGCCTCTAATATCCTATATTTAAACACATTTTAGATAAATAAATTATAGTTCAAAGTCTAGGTTCCCTACAACATTAAGATTTTAAATTTCTAACATTAAGTTTAACGTGTATTGTAAAGCTTTAATTGGTGTAGTATTGTAAAGCTTTAATTGGTGTAGGGACAAGTAGGCCACTGTCTCATGTCTGTTGAAAATAAGCTACCAAATTTTACGCTTACCAACAGCAAACCACGTTTACTTCTTTGCCCTATAGTTGCTCTAAACAGGTTTTTACCCGTTTATAGATGGAAGCTCTTTGGGTTGTCTCCTAGCCTTGTCTCAATGACAGTAAACCTAAAGTTTATTAACCAGGATTAATTCAGGCACAATTTTGAGAAGTTCTTGGGTAGGAAAATTAAATAACTTTGTAAGAAATTAGACTGTCAATAAGAAAATATTGGGCAATTGCATTTAAGAGCTTTCTTAAGAACTACCTACCGTAAATGTTCCTCGTATGTCATTTCTTAAGATCTAGCTTAGAAGACTTTGCTGAATCCAGCCCCAGAAGTCCCATGCAAAAAAAAACAAAAAGATCCTGGGAATTCCAACGCTAAAAAAACTCCTCGGTTGAAGAACTATATAAAATAGAGAGCTCCATCGGCAGCTGGCAAGAAGCGGCTCAGGATGCGGAGGCAGGTGGGGGGGTGGTAGCTCCCACTTCTTCCCCTGCTGGTGAGGAGGAGGTGTGGAAGGAGTCGGGGACGCTCTTGGCATACTCCACCAGCTCGTAGGAATCTCTGATGTCTGCCAGGCCGAACCAGAAAACCGTCCACACACCGTTAACGAAGCTGCCGTCACAGTGTTTGAAGTACCTGGACAGACAGAGAGAGGTTAACGAAGCTGCCCTCACAGTGTTTGAAGTACCTGGACAGACAGAGAGAGGTTAACAAAGCTGCCCTCACAGTGTTTGAAGTACCTGGACAGACAGAGAGAGGTTAACAAAGCTGCCCTCACAGTGTTTGAAGTACCTGGACAGACAGAGAGAGGTTAACAAAGCTGCCCTCACAGTGTTTGAAGTACCTGGACAGACAGAGAGAGGTTAACAAAGCTGCCCTCACAGTGTTTGAAGTACCTGGACAGACAGAGAGAGGTTAACAAAGCTGCCCTCACAGTGTTTGAAGTACCTGGACAGACAGAGAGAGGTTAACAAAGCTGCCCTCACAGTGTTTGAAGTACCTGGACAGACAGAGAGAGGTTAACAAAGCTGCCGTCAGTGTTTGAAGTACCTGGACAGACAGAGAGAGGTTAACAAAGCTGCCCTCACAGTGTTTGAAGTACCTGGACAGACAGAGAGAGGTTAACAAAGCTGCCCTCACAGTGTTTGAAGTACCTGGACAGACAGAGAGAGGTTAACAAAGCTGCCCTCACAGTGTTTGAAGTACCTGGACAGACAGAGAGAGGTTAACAAAGCTGCCGTCAGTGTTTGAAGTACCTGGACAGACAGAGAGAGGTTAACAAAGCTGCCCTCACAGTGTTTGAAGTACCTGGACAGACAGAGAGAGGTTAACGAAGCTGCCCTCACAGTGTTTGAAGTACCTGGACAGACAGAGAGAGGTTAACAAAGCTGCCCTCACAGTGTTTGAAGTACCTGGACTAGGGTTGTCACGATACCAAAATTATGAGTTTGATACAGATACCTGCCTAAGTATCTCGATACCGATACTGAAACAATACCACGGCAAAAACCTAAAACAGCCGGAAAAATTGTGGAATGTAATAATAATAATAATACTAAATTGATTTTTTCAGTTTGATATTGTCATTTTTAAATCTAATTGACTACATTTTAAATTTGACTAAATAGAAAAGGAGAAATGTGCTCAGAGTCAGTAGAGTGCAGAACTCTGCCAAGGTGTATTGAGTCACTTCATTTTGTGTTCAGTCTACTTTAGTGCACATCAACTGTAGTGTGCTCAGTGCTGTATGTAGTGTGTATGTGGTGTGTATGTAGTGTGCTCAGTGCTCTATGTGGTGTGTATGTGGTGTGTATGTAGTGTGCTCAGTGCTCTATGTGCTGTGTATGTAGTGTGTATGTAGTGTGTATGTAGTGTGCTCAGTGCTGTATGTGGGCTAATAATCCTGCTTGAGCTTCATCAACATTAAGTGCCAGATTTACAGTTCATGTCATTTATGTTTATTATTTGCATGCACAATAAATAGGCTATTGAAATATAGGCTATATGTGGCAGTGGTTTATTGTGTGGTGTAATTTTTCATACATGTAGGTGTGTTTTTGACAATGAATTACTATAACATTTGTAGTTGAATTATTGTAAATATTAGTATTGGGGACATCGGATTGCTGCATGCCATGTAAGGGCTTTAATGACACTCTATGCCACAGACGGCATAGCGGCTCACCTCGCAGTCGCAGCACACTTCATTCAATGTGGAATATTGCATCATCTTGCCCTCCTAGCGACTTCATTTATCAAAAAGTGATCTGGTAACTATCTGACCGTTGAATACGAAAGCATTTGGCAATAAACTGGTATAAAATGGTGTCGCTGATGGCTGTTTTCTCTAGCCTACTGGTACTTACTTTTCTAATCCAGAGAGGTCTGAGCGCTTCACACAGTGCAACCCCTCCTGTCTGCGAGCTGGGGACTGTAGCATTTGTCTTTGCTACCAACGCACAGACCAGCGTCAAACATCCGTCACTTCACACATACCATTTCCCTTTCCTGCCTTCAAAATAAACTAGACTAGACTACTCTGTACTAATCTAATTCACTCAGACCCTTCAGATAGGAGGCAACTCAATAAATTCCATCAAGATAGCTGAGGCTACACAACCATTAGTGCAGCTCATCAAAAAGAGCAGATTAATTTATTCAAGACTTTGTGGCTGTATTGTTTTTGATGTATTTGTTTTGACTATGTGTTGATGCATTTGATAAAAAAAATGCAATGTTGTGTTGCACTCTTAAATATACTGTTATACGTTATTGATTGTTGGTTTATTTATTCATCACATTATTAGACCTAGGGGTGTCACGATACCCTCAGTTCACGATACGATACAATACACGATATTGGTTTCACGATAACGATATGATACGATATTTATTCATTTTTTACAAAAGTTGAATAATGAAAATATATGACTGGAAAAATAGTCTATTTGAAATACACAAAATGCAAAACAAATGCTGTTGTTGGAAATTGTTATTATAATAACTAGAAAACAACATGGAAGATAAGGCTTATCTTGCAATATAATATATCACTATACACTATAATGTACACTGTCACAAACTAAACGTTTGTTGCATGGTAAAAGAAAAATAAACTATACAATCTCTTAAATAACTTATGCAGGCAACGAGCTGTGTATTGTGTAGGCTAGTATCTTCACATTTAATTGTCATCCTCTAAGAGGATGATTCCTCTTCAATTAATTCTCTGACTGCACTGCATGTTGAGCGTTGCGCAGCGTTAATCGACGATTGAAACGTATCAAGTTAACGTTACTCTTTATTTAATCAATCCAACACATGCCAGAGAAATAGTTTCACAACGAGAGTACAGAGCTGCATCGCCTAATGACAGACATTATGCGCACATTAGATGCATTCAGAGCGAGATTCATTTGTAGGCTGCATTGATTAACTGTTTACCCGACATGTTGTGCCCGTGGAAACAATGGCACAACTACGGTAGTTCATTTCAGACTAGGTCTTTACAGATGAGGGGAGACATCTTGCCTGTCACTTGGACCGGCGGGCTCTCCCTGTCCTTCTCCCCCTCATGTGCAGTGCAGGCAGAGGCAGACACACACAGTCAGTGCGCCCTGCTGTCATCCACTGAAACATGCGGTCCTCATGGGGATAAACACACGGGGAAACGTGAATAAGTGTTGCGCAAACTTCGCCAGCCAGGGGAATGCATTAGTCTACAAACAGCGCATTTAATCTTGTCGGTTATTTAATGAGCGTCGGTTTAGTCCCCATTTCAAGCAAAGCAATGAAAACGATAGAGAGAGAATGCAGATCAGTGCCGTCAGTGCAGCATGTTCACAGGTTATTTTTCTCACTATATAGTTTTTCATCTCCACGACACATATCGTCACGTTTTGATATCGCGAAATTTTGTGGGACGAAATAGCGTGACATCCCTATTAGACACTCTCTCTGATGATTAAAAATAGCGTAAACAGTAAAACACAGAATTCAGGTGTTTTGCGGTAAAAGTGGCTCTCCTATTGACTTTATCCTATTGACTTTATCCTGCCAGTGCGGCTCTCATGGAAAAAATAGTGAGGATCACTGCACTAGCCAATCGTGCCTTTATGGACGCCCGACCAAGCTGGAACCGAGGGAACACGAGGATGCGAACCTGCGACCCTCGTGTTGATAGGTAGGGAACCGCTACTCTACCCGGACGCCCCAATGCAACTATTGACTTTATTCGCATGGTGGCCTTTTTTGATTTATGTAACTGTGTTAAACGATGTTGATCCTCGTGCTGGGCGATATGGGGTGCACAACGATTGATCGATATTTTGTTGACGCATGATTTGAATTTTTTTTAATGTTAATGTTGTAATCTATCTAATGTTGTAGTTTAATGTTGTAATCTATGTTTAGTTCCATGTTCTATGAGAGGACGAAGACCAAATGGAGAGAGATATTGCCTACGGTGTATTTCCATATAGCTAAGGACACAATCTGGGAACCCAGAGTCTATTTTTATTTGAAAAATAGACTCTGGGACAGCCCTACCTTTTTCCCCGGCTTCCTGTACAGAGCGCCTCTCCTGCCACCGTCACTTCCTTTTCCGCATCCGTTTTAGCTATTCGCTAATAACGTTAACGCAAAAACACACTACATAGAAGACGTCAACTCCTCTCAGTGGAAAATTACTGGAGGTGTAGTTGTTGTGACGGGTAGTATCGCCAAATACTACAAGTATGTTCCTATGTTCCTTTAGATCAGAGATACAAGTTATTTTGCCTAAAATTGATGATATTGACTATCGCGATATTTCCCGAATATCACAATTTCAGAAAATGTACTTTCAGAGGCTGTAGCGGGCTCAGTTTTAAAGCCAGAGTGAAGTTTCTGGTATCATATCAAACTAGAAGACCTAATAAATCAATTGGTATCAACCATCTCATGCTAACTTGTCAAGAAACTCGCTAAATAACACTCAGCTAGGCTACATTTTGGCGATGGAAAAAACATTTTCAAAGGGTTCCTCTCTTTCACAGCCTAATGTTGGCAGGTATGGTGTGTGTGTGTGTGTGTGTGTGTGTGTGTGTGTGTGTGCGTGTGTGTGCGTGTGTGTGTGTGTGTGTGTGTGTGTGTGTGTGTGTGTGTGTGTGTGTGCATGTCTCTCACCAGGGGTTGATCCTGTTGGTGGCTCTGGACCTCCAGAAGAGTTTGCCCAGGTCTTGGGTGATACACTCCCACAGGATGTGGCTGGTTCCCTGGCCCTGCTTGCTGCTGCTCACCACAAACTTGTCCAGGTAGGGTGTGCCACTGTTCACTGGCTCTCTGGTGATGATGGCTACCGCACTGTAGCTGCAGGCACAGACACACACACAGACAGGCTGATGATGGCTGTGTGTGTGTTTGTGTGTAGCTGCAGGCACAGACACACAGACAGGCTGATGTTGGCTGTGTGTGTGTTTGTGTGTAGCTGCAGACACAGACACACATACAGGCTGATGTCGGGTGTGTGTGTGTTTGTGTGTAGCTGCAGGCACAGACACACAGACAGGCTGATGTTGGCTGTGTGTGTGTTTGTGTGTAGCTGCAGACACAGACACACATACAGGCTGATGTCGGGTGTGTGTGTGTTTGTGTGTAGCTGCAGGCACAGACACACAGACAGGCCGATGTCGGGTGTGTGTGTGTTTGTGTGTAGCTGCAGGCACAGACACACAGACAGGCTGATGTTGGCTGTGTGTGTGTTTGTGTGTAGCTGCAGACACAGACACACAGACAGGCTGATGTTGGGTGTGTGTGTGTTTGTGTGTAGCTGCAGGCACAGACACACAGACAGGCTGATGTTGGGTGTGTGTGTGTTTGTGTGTAGCTGCTGGGTGGGCAGTACGTACCCTTCAGAGAGGTAGATGTTTAATGGGCCTGGGTGGGCAGTACGTACCCTTCAGAGAGGTAGATGTTTAATGGGCCTGGGTGGGCAGTACATACCCCTCAGAGAGGTAGATGTTTAATGGGCCTGGGTGGGCAGTACGTACCCTTCAGAGAGGTAGATGTTTAATGGGCCTGGGTGGGCAGTACATACCCCTCAGAGAGGTAGATGTTTAATGGGCCTGGGTGGGCAGTACGTACCCTTCAGAGAGGTAGATGTTTAATGGGCCTGGGTGAGCAGTACATACCCCTCAGAGAGGTAGATGTTTAATGGGCCTGGGTGGGCAGTACGTACCCTTCAGAGAGGTAGATGTTTAATGGGCCTGGGTGGGCAGTACATACCCCTCAGAGAGGTAGATGTTTAATGGGCCTGGGTGGGCAGTACATACCCCTCAGAGAGGTAGATGTTTAATGGGCCTGGGTGGGCAGTACATACCCCTCAGAGAGGTAGATGTTTAATGGGCCTGGGTGGGCAGTACATACCCCTCAGAGAGGTAGATGTTTAATGGGCCTGGGTGGGCAGTACGTACCCTTCAGAGAGGTAGATGTTTAATGGGCCTGGGTGGGCAGTACATACCCTTCAGAGAGGTAGATGTTTAATGGGCCTGGGTGGGCAGTACGTACCCTTCAGAGAGGTAGATGGAGTGCAGTCGCCCTGTCAGAGTGGCCATGTAGTCTGACCTCAGAGGCTTATCAAAAGACTTGTTGATGAGAGCCAGCAGCCGCTCCACATCGATACCCTCCAGAGAGCTGTACCTACACACACACACACACACAAAATTGCGTCACAGTAGAGCTGGGTGATATGATTGACTGTGTGTGTGTGTGTGTGTGTGTGTGTGTGTGTGTGTGACTGTGTGTGTGTGTGTGTGTGTGTGACTGTGTGTGTGTGTGTGTGTGTGTGTATGTGTGTGTGTGTGTGTGTGTGTGTGTGTGTGTGTGTGTGTGTGTTAGGGGTGTCACGGTACACAAAAGTCACGGTTCGGTACATACCTCGGTTTTGGGGTCACGGTTCGGTAGGAATACGGTACGGTACAACGGGGGGGAAAGCAAAAAATCTAATTTTCTTTTCATTTTTTATTTGGAACCTTGGGCATTCATTTTGAACAGGCAGTACTAGTGCTCCACCTAGTGTCACAAACTGGTAGAGCATGGCCCTGTTTAAAGCAGTAAACAGTGAACAGTGAACATACACTCTCTTGCATTTAGGGATGCACCGATTGCCATTTTCTTGGCCGATTCCGATTTCCGATTTTTGAATAGTCTGACTTGCCGATACCGATTTTTGCCGATTCCGATTTTTTTTTTTTAAAACAACAATTGACAGCTTACACAAACGTTTTTGTAACTTTGTTTAAAAATGAAGATTCATAGAACAATTCTTACATCTAATGGGGATCCAAATAAACAAATAAACAATTCTTATCATTTGCATGAAGTAGGACCTTCTCACTCAAACACATCTCAAAATAAAAGTGTTCGAGGTTAGGCTACTGGACAGAGCTTTTTTGTGCAAATACAATGAATACAAAAATTAAATTAAATCCAATAGCCTATATCCCACAGCTATCATGCATTTACTTTTCCAAAAGAAAACAGGTGCAACAGAACATCAAAATGATCCATGGACAAGGAGTTTATAGACTGGCTCCAGACCAGTCCTCTTGAGTAGAGGGGAAATGAGTTTATGAGTTACAGTAACGATCTTCAGTCTGAATATCAGGCGGAGTTTACACACAGTCCGAAGTTTGGTATGCGTATTTTTATCTGCCATCCGAAAAAATATCGTCACGCACAGAAAACGTTGCACACTTGTGAGTCCGATGCATTTTTATTATTATGTCCGTCGTTCTCATGTCGTTCTATTTGCAATACGAAACAAATAGTCTCTCCTGTATCCACGTCACGTTACAACATGACTTGACAGGCTGAGGCAGCAGCGCTGATGTGGAATGGAAAAGCAGGTTGGGGAATGGTTATACTGGATGCTCGCGTTCACCTCGCCAAGCCGGCTGTGCGCGGTGGCGGGTTGCTGGAGCACCGCTTCCCGGGGAGAGAGAGCAGCCAGTGAGGTGAAGCGAGCCGCTCTGACTGGACTCCAGCCGAGCGGGACACGGCCGCACCTCTGTCTCCACGGCTTATTTTCGACTTGCATGTGTGACAAACTGCGAGCTTTGTCTACTTCACTGACGGTGAAAAAAATCCACAACGAGGAAGGTATGCTGGCATGTGTGGTGTGGTGGCTGGGTGCCTGTCTCGTTGCTTTGGGGTGCGCGCACGTCATGTGAAAATCGGCTCACAGAATCGGCTATTTAGAGTGACCGGAACAGATCACCGATCGAGGCCGATCACGTGAAAATCGGCCATTTCCGGTCACGTGCCGATCGATCGGTGCATCCCTACTTGCATTAGGTTATATTTTATGTAGGGCTGGCTGGGTCACAATGCCACAATGAGCTACAAGGCTGAAAAGCATTTCGTTATAAAAATGCAAAAATAGAATAAAAAAAATAAAACTTGTGCAATTGGGAGTATTTCAATTTGTTCAAATTAAGCTATCTATAAACATTCAAAGTTTAAGCCTAACTCTGTCAAACAGACAGCAGAAAACAAAACAACCTAGTAGTTGCTAGTAGCTAGCTACTAGTAGGGACTGAGGTAGCAGGCCAGATACAGCCAGGTATTTGCCAACTGGCAACTTTGGTAACTTCATTCTAAACAAAGAACTCAAACCTTTGCATATAATACTGCATTATGTAGTTAAATGTAAACAGCAAACATACACTGGCACATAGGCCTTATGTTTGTGCTGGATGTTGTCAAACAAATGGTTCAATAAACTCAAAAGCACCTCTTTCTTAAGTTGGGAAAATAAATAACAAGGAGTGGTTTGAATATTTTGGTCTAGGGCTGATGTAAAATAAAAGGCAATACAGAACTGAATAACATCTGTTGTGAAAAAACAAAATAAATACAACGTAAATTAAATAATATGATCAAATAAAATATGTGCTTTTAGGACCAATGCATCACATTATCCTGCAGACAGCTCCTTCTCTCTCATTACATTACATTACATTACATTACGTCATTTGGCAGATGCTTTTATCCAAAGCGACTCACAATAACACATTTTTTGTCAGCAATAGAGCGATCCACTATGTAACAGTCTATAATAGTAAAGGGATTACTTGTGCATTTTGGGTAGGAAAAATTACATGGGTTACTACGTCTGAAGCTGCGATATCTACGGCGTCTATGGGCTGAAATAGAAAAGAAATACAGAAATAAATATTATATAAAGTGAAAAAGATAAGGTTCATGTAAAAGAACAAGAAAAATGCATTGCATTTAAATAATTTAAAAAAGTAAATGGAAAGCCATTTTACCCCCTAAAGAAAGTAACCGTAATATGTTCAGTTAAGACATCATAGAAAATATCAACCTTAGTATAAAATTTTATTAATACAATACCTGTTCTGCTCTGCTCAGAAGTTCTGGGATGATGAGATCATCAAAGGTTCTCAGCTGACAGGCAGGATCCAGGTGAGGAAGTGTCTTAAACCTCGGATCCAGGGCAGTACACTTGTGTCAGAAGTCCTGAAGACCAGGGTCAGCATATCTGTTTTGCAGATTGTCCCTGATGGCATGCTTGATTTCTCTGGCAGTAGGAGTGTCGTCATCATCTTGTTTCATGGATTCCAGGATCGTTGCTTTGAGTGGTAAGATCATGGAAACCGATGGTGTTTTTTCTGTGCACAGTATTGTAGTGATCGTCTTCAGAGGCTTCATGATCTCAATGACACACTCTGCGACGCTCACCTCATGGTCAGTCAGATTGACGATCTCCTGGTTGTTTCTGAGGGCCCTTTCTGTTAGCGAGGCGTAAACAGCAGATTTCTGTTCATGGTACCTCTCCACCATCTCGTAGCTGGAGTTCCAGCGTGTGGCCACATCGTTGATGAGACAGTGCTTTGGCAAGAGAAGCATCTCCTGCTTTGTCTCCAGAATGTGGGCAGCCGTGGTGCTGCGGTGGAAAAAAGAAACCGTTTTTCGGATTTTCCACAGGAGTCGAGATACCTGGTTGACTGCCATGCCTTTCTGTGAAGCCAAATTCAAAGTATGGGCAAAGCATGCCACCCAGTCCTGCTTTGTTGACAGCATTAACCATGTTTCTTGCATTATCTGTGGTCACGGCGACCGTTTTGGGCTTTTTGAATTTCCACTCTGCTACTGCCTCTTGTAGCTTCTCAGCTAGGTGGCGCTAGTGTGCTGTTCATACACAGGTCTCGTTAGTAGAACAGGATTCTTCATTTCCCACTCACTGTTGATGTAGTGCGGTGACGGTGAGGTAGCTTTCAGTAGCACGGGACGTCCATCCATCAGTTGTTAATGCTACGGCGGGTGCGCTTGTACAGACGTGGGACCACGGTTTCGCTCATGTGTGAACGGCATGGGACCTTGTAACGAGGCTCGAGTACCTTTAATAAATGCCTGAAGCCGGCTTGCTCTACCACTGCATATGGGCGCATATCCATGGGAATGTAGACGCCAATCGCCTCTGTAATCTTCTTGTGTCGGTCTGTGTTGGCATTCAGAGGATGGTTAAAAGCAGCGGGGAGAAGCAGTTGTCCCGTTTTCTTTACCCCGTCTCCGGTGAGCGGTGCATCTGGGTGGTGTCGCCTGAGATGCGTCAGCATGTTGGAGGTGTTTCCACCGACGTACCCAACAACTGGCGAACAACGCCGACACACCGTCTTTGTTCCATCAATCTCTCGCAATCCATCGCTGTTGTAGTCGACTGGGAACCTGAAACTCTCCCACACCGCTGATTTAAAAGAAGGTGGCGGCTCTTCCAGCTCTTGTATCTCGCCTGCACTCGCCATAGTGTTAGTTAAAGTGACTGACAAAATGGTCGTCTTCCTCGTGTTGTTTTCACGTGTCTTCTTCTGTGGCGTTTAATGGCGTTCAAACAGCGTTTAGGTGCTTTACTGCCACCTTCTGGATTCGACGTATTCATCGTGGAGCTCCACATATCGAACCGTGATGCCCATACCGTGAAGTCACGCGACGAATACACGTACCGCGACACCCCTAGTGTGTGTGTGTGTGTGTGTGTGTTATACTGACCGGTGTATGGGGTCTGCGTTTTTAAAGAGGGTCCCAGAGCCTGAGATGGAGGACAGACAGAAAAACAAAAAACCTTACACAACTATATAAATCCTATATACTGTATATATATTATATAAATTATATATATATTATTATTATATATATATGTACTACACCAATTCATTTTGTTGTCGCAGTCGACTTTCCAATGTCAGGCCCAAATATGAACATGGGGAAGCAGGAACAGGCATCTTTACCTCTTGTCATGTGACATAATGGAAGCATCTGGGACGTCCCACGACACCCCGACAAAAAGTCTAGCCTGTCAGAATGTTTCCTATTTTCCTGCCTAGTTTGACAACTCCTACGACGTGTTCCTTGACATTGACCAATAAGATGACAGAGTGCTCTCTGGACGGTCTTCCTTGACATGGACCAGTAGGATGACAGTGTGGTGGTGTGGTGTTCCTTGACATTGACCAATTAGAGTTGCGCAATCTTGACCTCAGTCAGATCGTCCAATCGCCACCCTTTGACATCGCCAATACACAATGTCATCGCAAGACAAAAGTACAGTATAACAACTTTTTATTCATCGGTCATTGTGCCTGCCTACATCTACATATAACATTACTCTTATGGAGCTGAGCACAGAGTAGTTTTGCATGCCAGGCGACGCGGCTTGTGGAGAATGAGAAGAGCAGACGAGATGAGATGGCTCGGGGGACTGGTGACGGCAGGGAGATTTGTAATTAAAGATTTTGGTGGCGGGGCTCGTTGCGGACATCAGAAACATGTTTGAGGGCAGTAGGCTCATAGCGTTTGTTAATGTTCTGGTCTGAACACACACTCTGCTCAGTCAAACTGCTGCTCTCAGGGAGCAGCCACACACGGGGGGCGGGGTCAGGGAGCAGCCACACAGGGGGGAGGGGTCAGGGAGCAGCCACACAGGGGGGAGGGGTCAGGGAGCAGCCACACAGGGGGGAGGGGTCAGGGAGCAGCCACACAGGGGGGCGGGGTCAGGGAGCAGCCACACATGGGGGGAGGGGTCAGGGAGCAGCCACACAGGGGGGAGGGGTCAGGGAGCAGCCACACACACGGGGGGCGGAGTCAGGGAGCAGCCACACACACGGGGGGCGGGGTCAGGGAGCAGCCACACACACGGGGGGCGGGGTCAGGGAGCAGGCACACACGGGGGGGCGGGGTCAGGGAGCAGCCACACACACGGGGGGCGGGGTCAGGGAGCAGCCACACACACGGGGGGCGGGGTCAGGGAGCAGCCACACACACGGGGGGCGGGGTCAGGGAGCAGCCACACACACGGGGGGCGGGGTCAGGGAGCAGCCACACACACGGGGGGCGGGGTCAGGGAGCAGCCACACACGGGGGGCGGGGTCAGGGAGCAGCCACACACGGGGGGCGGGGTCAGGGAGCAGGCACACACACGGGGGGCGGGGTCAGGGAGCAGCCACACACACGGGGGGGCGGGGTCAGGGAGCAGCCACACACACGGGGGGCGGGGTCAGGGAGCAGCCACACACACGGGGGGCGGGGTCAGGGAGCAGCCACACACACGGGGGGCGGGGTCAGGGAGCAGCCACACACACGGGGGGCGGGGTCAGGGAGCAGCCACACACGGGGGGCGGGGTCAGGGAGCAGCCACACACGGGGGGCGGGGTCAGGGAGCAGGCACACACACGGGGGGCGGGGTCAGGGAGCAGGCACACACACGGGGGGCGGGGTCAGGGAGCAGCCACACACACGGGGGGCGGGGTCAGGGAGCAGCCACACACACGGGGGGCGGGGTCAGGGAGCAGCCACACACACGGGGGGCGGGGTCAGGGAGCAGGCACACACACGGGGGGCGGGGTCAGGGAGCAGGCACACACACGGGGGGCGGGGTCAGGGAGCAGCCACACACACGGGGGGGCGGGGTCAGGGAGCAGCCACACACACGGGGG
Organism: Poromitra crassiceps; assembly: GCF_964638095.1. Taxonomy (NCBI): domain Eukaryota; kingdom Metazoa; phylum Chordata; class Actinopteri; order Beryciformes; family Melamphaidae; genus Poromitra; species Poromitra crassiceps. Next base: position 48,238,265 of record NC_139644.1, on the reverse strand, counting down.
GAGGGGTCAGGGAGCAGCCACACACACGGGGGGCGGGGTCAGGGAGCAGCCACACACACGGGGGGCGGGGTCAGGGAGCAGCCACACACGGGGGGCGGGGTCAGGGAGCAGCCACACACGGGGGGCGGGGTCAGGGAGCAGCCACACACGGGGGGCGGGGTCAGGGAGCAGCCACACATGGGGGGCGGGGTCAGGGAGCAGCCACACACGGGGGGCGGGGTCAGGGAGCAGCCACACACGGGGGGCGATCGAGATCGGCTAGGCTCAATTGCAGCCATTGAGTCGGCAATATACGATCTGATCGTCAATCGCCAAAACCCTCTATGACCAATAGGACGCCAATTAATCGTTTGATTTTGTGCTGCATAATTCCAACCAGGGAAGGATTGTTGTAACCATTTGATGTGATTGACCGCGAGGTCCACAAGCCAGCTTTCTCGTTGCACCGCTGAAGCTCTGATGACATCATTCTGCATAATAATTAGCCATGCGTTTGTTGCATTTGTTTGTTTGAGAAGTGGAAGAGGGCTGTCGGGCTGTCGGCCCCCGTGAAAGTCAGCATACGATGATTGTTCAATGTCAGACTTGCCAATCTTCCAGCAAAGACACGGCAAGACTTTATAGCGCTATGCTTACCTAATCAGACATGGTGACCATCGTGAAAGACACAAATATTGTGTAGTCTGATCCCGGCATGAGACCGATGGATAAAATGCAAAACAGCGTCTGTCTGTCTGTCTGTCTGTCTGTCTGCCCATCAGTCAGTCAGTCAGTCAGTCAGTCAGTCAGTGGCTCTGACCTCTGTGGCTGAACAGTTCACTGAGCAGTGTTTGGGCAGAGGTGATGACAGCGGTGGACTCTGTGGGCAGCTGGTTGAGCAGTCTTGCGATGGCGGCCACACGGCGGCGCTCGGCCTTGCTCAGCCAGGCCGCATCCGACAGCCCAGGCAGGTCGCCGGGCAGCGACACTGCACCCAGCACCTGGAGACACAGCAGGGGGTCAAGGTGGTGTCAAGCATTTATTTGACCCTGCTGCACACAGGGTCACATTGATACAGTATACTGTATGTCGGCCATACGTTTGTCAATCTCTTACAACATCGTAGTGCTCGGACCAGCAGAGAATACCGATTTAATTACCCAAGAATATACTATAATTGAACTGGGTATTCACCCCACAGCGACCTGAGAGAAGAAATCTGTGATTTCCTGATTACCGTAAATTCCGGACTATAAGCCGCGTCTTTTTTCCCGTTTTTTGGCCTTTTTTGCCCCCTGCGGCTTATATAACGGTGCGTCTTATCTATGGATTTTTTCCAAAAAAAAAAAAAAATCTCTCTTTTTTAGCACTCTTTCTAACTATAAATCCACTTCTGTTTTAATTTCCTCTCTTGCCCTCTTTTAACAACATAACATAACATAACATAACACAACACAGGTAAGCAGAAAGAAAAAGACGAAGCAATCACGCCATGAATGAGGAAATGACTCACCTGCTGGAGGCTGGAGATACACCGCTTGGGCTAAACTTTTACTCCGTGAAACACTATCGATTAAGTCCGACATCGCTCAGAGGTTTTGAGCAGCTTGAAAACAAGTTTGAAAACGTGCAGAAGTCCATCCACTCACTCACTAAAGAAACTAAGGCAACCGTGAACAGAGTTTATAATGCGGAAAAGCGCATCCGCGCACTGGAGGACAAAAACAACACAGTGAGTCCGAAAATGGATAAAATGCAAAATCGAAACCCTGCACACGCAGGTTGATGACTTAATCAGCAGGAGTAAAAGAAATAACATTCGCCTGATCAATGTAAAAGAGGGAGCTGAGATTGGTGACATGGACGCTTTCGTGGCAAAATCCTGTGTTACATCCTGGACCTGAAGGAAGGCGAGAAACCACCAGAGGTGGACAGGGCACACCGGGCGCCTCGGCCACGTCCAGACCCCGGCCTGCCACCGAGGGCCATCTTCATCTGCCTACTCCGCTGGCCCGACCGTCAACTCATCCTCCAGGCTGCGGGGAAGAAGCCCCTCACCTGGGAGGGTACGCGCTTTTTCGTCCGGCAGGACCTCTCCGCGTTGGTGCAACAGAAACGCGCAACATACAACAGCATCATCGAGTCAATGGATATCGCTTTGGCGTACTGTACCCAGCGAGACTCGTCATAACCATTGATGGACAGCGGCGGAACAAGAGCTCAAAGTGAAACTGCCGAATATCTTTTGAGTTGGACTGGTCAATAGTACTGTGAGTAACTAAAATAAAAAAATAAAAAACGGAATTCTCTCTTCTTTAGCACTCTTTCTAACTATAAATCCACTTCTGTTTTAATTTCCTCTCTTGCCCTCTTTTCACCACACCGCGGACACTGTGTGCACTGTAAAAAAAACAAAAAATACCACAATGTGTGATTTTGTCTGGGGATTAGTGACCTGACTTTTGTTTTGTTGAAATGTTAATAAATGGGAGCTTCCCCAAACAGCCATCTCTTTCCCGACAATCCCCTCTGTGCACGAAGCCTTACATATGGTAATTAAACATCAAAACACCCGCGGCTTATAGACCGGTGCGGCTTATATAAGAAAAAAATAGTCACCTTTGAAGGTGCGGCTTATAGACCGGAATTTACGGTAGTCCAAGTGTGCATAATGGGAGAGCTGTGTCATTAAATCAGAGCTAATTTTAATCTGTGTAGTTTGCACACACTTTGTGTACTTTGATTAGCCACAAACAGCTTTATAGTAGATATGTTGACAGTTTGGACTCATTCCAGGTTCCTACACAATTTCAATTTAAAAAAAGCCCATACTTTTTCCAGACCTTGGTTTGTTTTGAAGATTGTGTCTGGTGTTCAATATGATTTAGGCATACAGACATCTTGCCCCTGGCAACTAGGTCATATCACTGTATAGATGAAGAATTTCTGCTTCACCGCCACACATACCAGAATAATGATGTGAGATGATTGACAGGGTACCTACACGCTTTCCATTTTATAACCCTAAGACTTTATGTTTAAAAGCCTTCGCATCAACATCAGGCCGGCCGGCCCCGGATCAGATTCTGGGCCTCTTGGTCCGGTTAGGCCCCTGGCCGCTTCCAGATGACGCTTCTCCGATGAGATCACAATGCTGCCTGCGGGGTGCCTGTGACATCATGACAGATGTGATGTCCTTGCCAATGATGTCATGGTCGAATATGACACCATCTCCGATTACATCACAATGGGATGTGAGACGAGTTATGACATCACCAGTGATGTCAGACCCCCAGACTAGGACAGCTATAAGTAGGACCAGTTCAGTAGCTAGAGAGGTTCTCCTAACCTTCTCCTAGTCATGCCACGATCCCAGCGTCCCACGCAAGATAGTGATTCTGGAGATGAAGCCTACGGCAATCCCCCCAAGTCCGCTACTGAGCCCGGACGGGACACGTGGAGTTACTCAGAGATGAGACCGTGTCTTGGCAGACACACCTGCGACATCGCGAGCTGCGAGATCTGAGCCAGGTTTATACCTGATGAATAGGGCTGGCACGGATCACGGATAATCCGTGACCCGTACGGATCAGCCCCCACGGTTCGGAACGTCGGGGTCCACGGACCCCCCCCCCCCCCCCCCCTTTCGTTTCATTTAACGTTTAACGTTAGTGTATGAGAACGCCTGCAGCGCAGCCAGACACAGACAGGCATCATGGCAAGCACAAGTGAGCTTCCTCATCCCTTGTCGCTGCTGTAAAGTCTCTCTGAAGGCTGTGGCTAGTGGCTACTAAAGACAACAAACTTATTTCAACACCTCTGAAAAAGCACAGGAATGCGAGCAGCATGTTGCGGGCTGCACAAGATAGCGAGAGCCACAACACACACACACGTTTCACGAACACGTCACCGGACGGTGAAATGTTGCCTTGGACACATAACAACAAAACAACACGTGGGGCCACCGAGTAGCTTAACGTAGCATCAACGTTATGTTTCCAGACTCACCCGGTCTGGTCTGTACCCGTCAAGTGACTACGTTAGCTAGCAACAGCGAGGAAGTTAGGCGCAGTGCCACCTAAAACAGGAAGTTGGGTTGTTCTGCCTTCAGAGTAAAAGCATAAATTGTGTCATGAGAAAAAAATATTTTTTGAGCTGTGCAGGGCAACAAATGGTTAGAGAAGTATAATAGTATTAAAAATTCAAATCGAAAATCGAATTTTGAGAGAAAAAATCTGATATAGCCTATTTTTTTTTTTTTTGCTGATCCGAAAAATCCGTGATCCGTGGCTCAAAATCCGTCACGCGATCCGATCCGTGGGTTTTCTGATCCGTGCCAGCCCTACTGATGAACCCTGAACCCGACTACGGGTCCTTCAAGCCTGTACAAGAATCGGAACCAGAGTCTGGGTCCATCACCCGGAACTCTATAATAAATGGTGCCAAAACCTGGGACAGCTGCATTGCCGCAGAAGAGAAGATCCCTTGCTCCTGACCGAGAGCTCCAGGCCCAAATAAAGAAGAGCTGGTTGGTTGCACAGTTGCAAGCCGAGAGAGCCAGGAGGGAGGTGGCGCAAGAGATGGCACAAGAGAGGAGAGAGATGGCACAAGAGAGGAGAGAGATGGCACAAGAGAGGAGAGAGATGGCGCAAAATGCAAGTGAAGATGGTGATGCGAGCTGAAATGCTAGCCAAGGAAGCCGAGCAGAAAGCTGAGAATGACAGATTACAAGCCACGCTCGAAAGATATGATGGTAGCCCGGCCCCTCGCTTGTAGGACTCGAGAATGAAGGGCTTGGAGCTTGAGGAACTCGAGCTCAAGGCCAAGCAAGAGTCGGAACGCGAGAGGCGCGAGGCGGAGGCCCGAGCCCTAAGAGAAGCCAGAAAAGCCCAATAGGCAATAGAAGATCAAGAGGATGCAGGACTAGCAGCTTCTGCCACCCAGACGACCCTGTGTACCGGAACCTACAGGAACCATGTTCTTGACTGCATGTGATTTTGGTGCAGACCCTATGTTCTTGACTGGATGTGATTTTGGTGCAGACACTATGTTCTTGACTGCATGTGATTTTGGTGCAGACACTATGTTCTTGACTGCATGTGATTTTGGTGCAGACACTATGTTCTTGACTGGATGTGATTTTGGTGCAGACACTATGTTCTTGACTGGATGTGATTTTGGTGCAGACACTATGTTCTTGACTGGATGTGATTTTGGTGCAGACCCTATGTTCTTGACTGGATGTGATTTTGGTGCAGACCCTATGTTCTTGACTGGATGTGATTTTGGTGCAGACCCTATGTTCTTGACTGGATGTGATTTTGGTGCAGACCCTATGTTCTTGACTGGATGTGATTTTGGTGCAGACACTATGTTCTTGACTGGATGTGATTTTGGTCCAGAGTGAAGTTTAACAATTGATACATTTGCTGGGGATCCCCCTTAAGGACCCCTGCTGGTCCCTGGAGCCCAGGCTAAGAAGCAGTGCCTCCTGCTGGTCCCTGGAGCCCAGGCTGAGAAGCAGTGCGTCAGTACCTGCTGGTCCCTGGAGCCCAGGCTGAGAAGCAGTGCCTCCTGCTGGTCCCTGGAGCCCAGGCTGAGAAGCAGTGCCTCCTGCTGGTCCCTGGAGCCCAGGCTGAGAAGCAGTGCGTCAGTACCTTGTTGCTGTGGCTGCGAAGGCCTCCTGAGCTGTTGAGGAACATGACTTTGTGGGGCTGCAGTGCTCGGGAGATGGCCGCCGTCACTTCCACCGGGTCCAGCGTCACCGAGCAGCCGTGCCCGTCACGCCCCACCGGACACACCAACGGGATGGCACCGCAGTCCAGACTCCACTGCAGCAGGCCCGGGTTCAGCACCACGGAGGGAGGGGCACCACTGAGAGAGAGAGAGAGAGAGAGCGAGAATGAGGGAGACAGACAGAGAGAGAGAGTCAGAGAGAGACTCAGAGAGAGACGTTAGTGTCATTGTGGCATCCTAACTAACCTATACATGTTGGTTGGTGTGGAACTATTACTTAGCTCATACAACAACCCCACGTCTCTTTAAGCCTGTCTGTCCTCACCTGCTGCTGCCCCACGTCTCTTTAAGCCTGTCTGTCCTCACCTGCTGCCCCACGTCTCTTTAAGCCTGTCTGTCCTCACCTGCTGCCCCACGTCTCTTTAAGCCTGTCTGTCCTCACCTGCTGCCCCACGTCTCTTTAAGCCTGTCTGTCCTCACCTGCTGCCCCACGTCTCTTTAAGCCTGTTTGTCCTCACCTGCTGCCCCACGTCTCTTTAAGCCTGTTTGTCCTCACCTGCTGCCCCACATCTCTTTAAGCCTGTCTGTCCTCACCTGCTGCCCCACGTCTCTTTAAGCCTGTCTGTCCTCACCTGCTGCCCCACGTCTCTTTAAGCCTGTCTGTCCTCACCTGCTGCTGCCCCACGTCTCTTTAAGCCTGTTTGTCCTCACCTGCTGCCCCACGTCTCTTTAAGCCTGTCTGTCCTCACCTGCTGCCCCACGTCTCTTTAAGCCTGTCTGTCCTCACCTGCTGCCCCACGTCTCTTTAAGCCTGTCTGTCCTCACCTGCTGCCCCACGTCTCTTTAAGCCTGTCTGTCCTCACCTGCTGCCCCACGTCTCTTTAAGCCTGTCTGTCCTCACCTGCTGCCCCACGTCTCTTTAAGCCTGTCTGTCCTCACCTGCTGCCCCACGTCTCTTTAAGCCTGTCTGTCCTCACCTGCTGCCCCACGTCTCTTTAATCCTGTCTGTCCTCACCTGCTGCCCCACGTCTCTTTAAGCCTGTCTGTCCTCACCTGCTGCCCCCACGTCTCTTTAAGCCTGTCTGTCCTCACCTGCTGCCCCACGTCTCTTTAAGCCTGTCTGTCCTCACCTGCTGCCCCACGTCTCTTTAAGCCTGTCTGTCCTCACCTGCTGCCCCACGTCTCTTTAATCCTGTCTGTCCTCACCTGCTGCCCCACGTCTCTTTAAACCTGTCTGTCCTCACCTGCTGCCCCACGTCTCTTTAAGCCTGTCTGTCCTCACCTGCTGCCCCACGTCTCTTTAAGCCCGTCTGTCCTCACCTGCTGCCCCACGTCTCTTTAAGCCTGTCTGTCCTCACCTGCTGCCCCACGTCTCTTTAAGCCTGTCTGTCCTCACCTGCTGCCCCACGTCTCTTTAAGCCTGTCTGTCCTCACCTGCTGCTGCCCCACGTCTCTTTAATCCTGTCTGTCCTCACCTGCTGCCCCACGTCTCTTTAAGCCTGTCTGTCCTCACCTGCTGCCCCACGTCTCTTTAAGCCTGTCTGTCCTCACCTGCTGCCCCACGTCTCTTTAAGCCTGTCTGTCCTCACCTGCTGCCCCACGTCTCTTTAAGCCTGTCTGTCCTCACCTGCTGCCCCACGTCTCTTTAAGCCTGTCTGTCCTCACCTGCTGCCCCACGTCTCTTTAAGCCTGTCTGTCCTCACCTGCTGCCCCACGTCTCTTTAAGCCTGTCTGTCCTCACCTGCTGCCCCACGTCTCTAAGCCTGTCTGTCCTCACCTGCTGCCCCACGTCTCTTTAAGCCTGTCTGTCCTCACCTGCTGCCCCACGTCTCTTTAAGCCTGTCTGTCCTCACCTGCTGCCCCACGTCTCTTTAAGCCTGTCTGTCCTCACCTGCTGCCCCACGTCTCTTTAAGCCTGTCTGTCCTCACCTGCTGCCCCACGTCTCTTTAATCCTGTCTGTCCTCACCTGCTGCCCCACGTCTCTTTAAGCCTGTCTGTCCTCACCTGCTGCCCCACGTCTCTTTAAGCCCGTCTGTCCTCACCTGCTGCCCCACGTCTCTTTAAGCCTGTCTGTCCTCACCTGCTGCCCCACGTCTCTTTAAGCCTGTCTGTCCTCACCTGCTGCCCCACGTCTCTTTAATCCTGTCTGTCCTCACCTGCTGCCCCACGTCTCTTTAAACCTGTCTGTCCTCACCTGCTGCCCCACGTCTCTTTAAGCCTGTCTGTCCTCACCTGCTGCCCCACGTCTCTTTAAGCCTGTCTGTCCTCACCTGCTGCCCCACGTCTCTTTAAGCCTGTCTGTCCTCACCTGCTGCCCCACGTCTCTTTAAGCCTGTCTGTCCTCACCTGCTGCCCCACGTCTCTTTAATCCTGTCTGTCCTCACCTGCTGCCCCACGTCTCTTTAAACCTGTCTGTCCTCACCTGCTGCCGTGTGGGGCCTCCTGCAGCGTGAGGAAGGCCTCTGCAGAGAAGAAGGGCATGACGTTGGCCGAGTGCTGCTGCAGAGCCTCGGTCAGCCGCTGACTCCGCTCCACCAGCCGGGATCCGGCCTCCGGGTCTGCCTCCCCGCCACCACACCCCATCAGCCGCCTCTGAGTCCGCGCCACCAGCCGGGATCCAGCCTCCGGTTCTGCCTCCCCGCCACCACACCCCATCACCACCACCGGCTTCATGTCCATCCGCTGCAGGAAGGAGAGCCCAAACGCCAGGCTCTGGACCATCTCCTTGCTGTCGAACACCGAGCTGTCCACCTGCCAGAGACAAAACGGCCACGTGACACGTGTTGTAATTACGAACATGGACTGTAGACCAGGGCTTTTCAAAGTGTGACATTGCGGGCCGGGCCTCCCCTCTGAGTCTGAGTCCTGGACTCATTTTCAGAACTCGTGACTGACTTGGATGTGGAGGAACAGAGAACAGAGTGGAACATGTCAGCTCAGGTTCCAGGCTTCACCGTGCTGGAGGTGAAGAGATCAATACACTTTTCTTTGTCTTTTTTCAGTTCAAATGGCTTTATTCACCTTATGTAGCCACGCCCATTTGACCCGGTTCTGTGGCCGTCCTACGACTCCAGGCTAAAAAAAGTAATAAAATAAAATAAAAAATGGCTGCGCTGCTCCAATATCATCTAACTCTGAATTAACTAATAATTTAGCCAATTGTATGTAACATACCAAATAAAAGCAAACGGCAATGTCTAAGAATGCAACGCCATGTAACTGGCTCGTTAAGTTTCACATTCCAGGGAATTACGTTAACGTCTGTGGGTCTTTATAGACGTTAGTGGCTCGCGCTGCGCTCGGAAGAGAGAAAACTATCTGAAGCTTTCTTTGTTGGAGTCCAGGTATGTTTTACAAGAAAGTGCTCGTCATTGTCGACGATAACGTTATCTGACCTGGCTAACAGTGGATACTTGCTTGCTTGCTGTGTACCGGCTCAAAGTAGTAGGCTACGTTATTTATTTTACCCCTTCACTATCCGCTCCAAAAACAACTCTTTTATTTTGCGCCGTGACCGCCGGAAGTGTTAGGTGGACCCGGAAGAATTTGGTCCACTGTAAGGTCTGAACATTTGTTTGTTTATTTGTTTGTTTATTATGGATCCCCATTAGTCTGACTACTCAGACTATTCTTCCTGGGGTCCCTGCAACATACAGAAAATACAAAACAATTACATGCAACATACAGAAAATACAAAACAATTACACTGCACATAACAAAACGGTGAACAATGTTCACATTAAAACCACAAGATTGTGTTAAAATAAAATAAAAATAAAATTAGGTAAACTAAATAAAATTAGATAAACTAAATAATAAACATCAACAGTGTCATACAAGGGCATACTGCCCTAATAATGCACACATTTTCACACATTTTCATGGAGAATGCACACATTCTCCATGAACATGAATATTCAATCGAGCAAGAGACTAGGAAAAGAATAGCAAAACAAAAACACTGCACTCAGACAAAACTAAGTACAATGTCTTTGCAAAGGACTGCTTCCTTTAGCTTTTTTTTTTAAGTATATTTATTGTTGATCCTGGTAAGATTTGTTGGTAGCCTATTCCAATGGGAAACAGCTCTATACATGACAGTTTTCTTAAGTGCGTTGGTAAATAGGGTGAATAAGGTGAATAGGTGAATAAGGTGAATAGAGAAACTGTTTTGTGTACAGACTTTCTGGGGGGATTGGTGAGTAGTGAAGCAAATCTAACCAGCCACGTGCATATTTTGGGCCCTGTCTCAATAACACAGGATTTACAGCGCAGGTACACTCAATTAAAGTCAAAAGCACAATAACCCTCTAATTGTCCATAAACTTATTGAACATTTTGTAAAAGGGTGGGGCCCTAAGGGATAATTTGGATCAAAATTGGGATAAAAATGTCTTTCCACAGCCTGTGCCGAGTTTAGGAGAGGAGAAGCTTCCTAGTGCCGACAGGAACCTTGGGAGTTTGAGTATTTCATGACATGTTTGCTCCGTGTGACTGCATGTGTTGTTTGCTCGCAAACGGTGCACCATGATAGTGAGATCAAACACACCCTGCTGTAAATTCAGCACAGGCTGTGAAAGACTGCTTTTTATATATATATATATATATATTGTTTTTGTTTCCTAAACCTTGTTCCCTTTTTGTTCCCTAAACAAAAATTATATATATATATATGGGTAGGAGAGCGTTTTGAATTGACTTATGGAAGGTGTGACGCTCGTTCACAGTGGATCGCAGAGGAGCGGAGAACAGAGAGGAACATGTGAGGGCTACTCTGAACCTAGACTGACTGCTCCTAGTGACATGTAAATAACTACAGTGCTACATTCTTCACAATGTTACATTTCACCCCAGGCTATGTTACAACTAACCTGTACTATGGGGTGAATTGTAACATTTCACTCCTTGTGTGTTTGAGACTAAACCATGCATTTTCTGTCCGTGTTACAGATAACAAATGTTACACCATTTAACAGCACACACGACACATGTGAGTATGTATCACATGTTCAACGCATTGCACTTAAAGAGCTGCGAGAAGCTCCCCTGCCTGCCCATGGCAACATGATGAAATCGAGGGAGATGTTGTGGGGCGCGTGACGTGAGCAGAAATCTTCCCCGCCCAGCAGGAATTTCACTTCCGGTTTAGTGATTGTGCCTTCAAAATAAAAGCATGATAAAGTTCGGTTTTTAGAAATGTACCCATAGAGAGCATGTGTGGGAACGCCCACAAAATGTTAAACGGCTGGCGCGCGAGTGGGGTAAAACCGCCCATATATCTCAATGGGCTGACTCACCAAAAGACGGTGCTGCGGCTCTAAACTACATGTTTGGGGGTTCTAGAGCAGAACACAAGACGTCTGCTCAGATGTGCGTTTACTGCGGTGGTTAAATCCCCGATCGTGTCTGCCTGGGCTGGGCTATCAGCAAAATTCTAACTTTGCTGAATGGATAGAATGGGGGAATTTACCCCACCCTGACCCCGCCCCCAGCAAGGCTGAGCCAGCTAACCCAGCGTCTATTGTGGGTGTTCCTAGAGCCTGTATGGGCGTTCCCAGACATACGGACTGTCTCTATAACACCCAACATAATGAACATAAGAACACTAAGACGAACCTCTAGTTTAATGTTTCAATGAAAATAGATCAGCAGAACAAATACAAAGGAGACTGTGTACAGAAAACTCCTGCTGACCACCATGGGCTCTTTTGTCTGTTCTGACTGTGTGCCCGTAGGCTGTAAAATGTGTTTTCCCAAATGCCAACAAAAGTTTTTCAAATTTTATTTGATTTAGAGTGCAGTTTGCCATTGGTATTTATTCAATTCATGTGACATCACTTCAATTTTTTGTATTTCATTTTCATCGATTTTGAATGCCAGCTTTTATTTTGAAAAATCCTGACCGGCAGTCAGAAATTCCAGCTCAGAAATCCCTGCTCACTTCACAGTTCACACTGACACATGTAGCCAAACTTTGGAGCGTTATTGAGCTAACATGTCACGTTAGGTCTAGTTTCAGAGGGGCTGACACCAGAAACGTCTCCCCCCTGGCTACTACAGCCTCTGAACGACAGTGGTAAACCTATCGGATAAGTCAGACTAAAGTAAAGAAAGCTTGAGTTTTAGCTAAGTGGCTAGTAGGCCTATTCAACTTTGCTATAAACGTATTCAGCTGTAATGTTATAATGATGTTCCATAAAGGCTTTATAATAAAGCGTCAAGCTGAAAGCGAGTATACGTCACCTCCAGTACAGCGAAGGCTGGCGCATGCGCAGACGCGGCTCTCTGGAACTGCGTGAGCCAGTAGCGGGCCTCGCGCGGGTCTCCGCCAACCTCGTCGAGGAAAGCCTTGACGTCCCGGTAGATCAGGCTGCGGCCAGCCCGCCCCGCGGCGGACTCACAGCCGGGCCCGGGCTGCTCCTCGGCCGGTTTCCCGCCCGGTCCCGCCACGCTGCTGGAGCTCAGCAGGCGGCGCTGCAGTCTGATCGTCCTCCGCGGAGCGGGGCCGGGGAGAGACAGGTACTTCCCGGCCAGAACCATGGCCCGACAGCCCGGTGAACCGCTGCTCACTTTAGCCATGCTGACCGACCGACCGACCGACAGGCTGATAGGCTGGCTGGCTGCTGCCCGGAGCTGCTCTCTCTCGGCTGTAAGCGCCGGGTGATGCTCGTGTTGCAGGACAAAGTGAGCAACAGTTTCTTGTCGAGTTTCGGTCAGGACTTTTCAAAGTAAAAGCCTTCATTCAAACTTGATAAAATACACAAATTGAAGTGAACTGATGTCACACAAATTGAATATAGCCTAGCCTACCCTTGGAAAATGTTATATTGGATTGTTGTTTTTTGATGTTGTAGTGCTGAAGAATTGAACGCACAAACTATATGCTTGCTCCCATCACTCAGAAGCGCATTAAATGAAATAATTTCAGAAAATGCTTAAAAATCAAAAATGTAATGTGTTGGACCAAACTCACTAGATTCATTTAGAATATATGTGAATGAAAAAGAAGGATAGCCTACAGTGTTTTAAAACCTTAAAGAACATAGGATAAAAATGTTTACAACATTTTTTTACTTGTTATGCCCGAGTGGAGCATACAACAATAATAGTAATAATGGCAATAATAATTCGGGGGAACAAAATAATAATAGCTAATTCAGAGCTGTCTCTGAGGGGAGGTTCACTCTCCCACGGTTTGAAAACCCCTGATGTAGATCAATACTCCATCTACCCTGGCAGACTAGTCTAACTCAGATATATGTAAAATTAATTGTTGTTGACATTTACAAAAACACATTTCGAAGCCTCCTCCAGGCACACACAGTCAGACCAGTCACATGACCCAATTTCAGAAATTGCTTAAAAAAATAAATGATATCTGAGGTAGACAGTAGTCTGCCAATGCCATGATATATGGAGTATTGATCTACATGAATCCAGTGAGTTTGGTCCAACACATTAACATTTGAATTTGCACAAATCAGCTTAGATGGACCATTTTGCATAATGGAGATCAGCTACTTCCTAGAGCCCATCACCATCCACAAGCCCCATATCTGACATACCTACTTAAAACCACACAACCCATTTTGCATAATGGGTATCACTAATAGGCCTACCTATTAGCCTACATGTTTTCTGCACACAACCTACATTGCTTAGATGTCTTATAAAAAACAGTTTTCTATTCAAATGAAATAAGGTTTCCCATTAAATAAAGAAGTATCATCTACCATTTAAGACATTTCACTTTTTGTTTACACTTGTCCAAATTAGTGCTGAAGCATTTCCAGAAATAACACATTGCCTCCTTTGTATTTCTTCTGCTGGTCTATTTTCATTCAAACATTAAACTAGAGGTTCCTCTTAGTGTTCTTATGTTCATTATGTTGGGTCTCATAGTTAGATTACTACTTTATTTTTTTTATTGTAAAAACCGACCTTTATTGCGCTTTCATTTTGAAGGCAAAATCACTCAACCGGAAGTGAAATTGCGAAATATTGTTGCTCAGCTCAGATCACGGAGATCCAGTCCCCTGGGCCCTCCCTCAAGTGGTCGTTCAGCGAGTTCATCCCAGTGTTGCCAGATACAGTAGTAGGCTACTAGTAATTATGGCTACATCACTCAGTGATGTCACATCATGTGACTCACATGTAACAGTATGCTGACTTTTTCCCTGAGAATTCTGACTTTAATCTCAGAATTCTGACATTAAAATCTGAATGCTGACTTTTTTTCTCAGATTTCTGACTTTAATCTTAGAATTCTGACTAATCTCATAATTCAGTCTTTTCCCTTCAGAATTCAGACTTCTTCTTTTTTAGAATTCTGACATTAAACCCAGAATTCTAATTGTATTCTGACTTCCCCGTAATCTGTCTGCCTTTATTCATTCTTCACATAATGAAAAAATACATACATTAATTAGCAAAAAAGGTGGGGGGGAATTCGGACAGTTATTTAGTTTTTTGGATTTGAAATGAACAAATTGAGAAGCACAGCTGTTTTTCTATTTTGTGTTGTTGTAAAATGGGGGGAAACTGAAAAACATAATGAAATAATGCATTTTTATTTTTCAATTTTGGATTATCAATTGAAATATCAAAAGAACAAATTATACATACTTCGGAATACTATCTCATAAATATGACTTAGCATGTCATAATTAGGAATCGTATCTCATAGCTATGTGTTAGCATATCATAATCCTGGGTTTGATTCCTGCCTGGGACGCTGTGGGCACTGATGGTGTGTCTTCAGTGCCTGGGACGCTGTGGGCACTGATGGTGTGTCTTCAGTGCCTGCCTGGGACGCTGTCGGCACTGATGGTGTGTCTTCAGTGCCGACTGCGCAGCAGGACCGTGCAGAGACCTTTAGAGGGGCAGGTGCTCAATGTTAAAAAGGGGCACATGCAGACCTGCCAAACTTGCGAAAATACTTTTCAGTACCACAATAGTGTAACACTTAGTTCACTTGCTTTCGCACCACTATGCTTACTGTAGTTGCACACGGTCATTGTCCCCGCCATATCATCAAGTTATTCAACATATAAGTAGACTATGAAGAAAACAATATAATATATATTTTTGCCTTTTTTAAGGACTGGTTGAGATAGCTACAAACAAGGGTGAAATTGAGGGGAGAGAGTCAAAAGTGTCAAAAGTGTCAAAAGTGTGAAGTGGTACAGATCATCTGAAAGCTGCGGAAACCTGAAGGTTAATTTGAGATGCAGCTCAGAACTGTGTCATGTCTTCATGTCATGAATGTAATAAATAGGGCTGTCAAACGATTAATTTTCATAATCACGATTAATCGTGCGATTAACTATAATTAATCGCGATTAATCGCGTCTTTGTATCGCATGTTTAAAATGCTATTATTTTGCATTGCAAAGCATTTTTAATTAGATATTAATCATTATTACCAGTGTGTCGTGATTGGGAATCAAATGAATGCAAATAAATGTACTTTGTGATCTTGAATTTTAGATTTATTTTCAATTCAATAGAAGTGCAATGTAGACAGGTCACAAAATGCATCTTGAATAGAAAATAAATGCACAATAATTGTAAACACTCCAGAACCGATACTTCCGGCGGCGGCGCTGTGGAGCAGTCGAAACCCAAAATGACACAGCCGAAGAAGGCTGTATCTGAGCTAAAAACTTTGGCACTTCCATGTGAATAATGGCTCGGTATTGGAAACTGTGTATTGATAACGTGTATATCGCGTGAAGCCATTAGAGCCGACCTCCCAGTGGTTAGAGGACCCGCGCATCCGAGACTCTGAAGGAATAATGAGTGAGGAGTCTCGCGCTAGCTAGCTGGCTGCTAGCTGGCTGCTAGCTACTTTCAGGTGATCGCTCGCCTCAAACTCGATGTACTTCGGTGATATTTTAATTCCGTTTTACACAAGGTGCAAACTACGGCTCTTGACTTATCCACTGTGCCATTTGGGGAGTAAAACGATCCATTTAAAAGCGTATTGCTGTCGTTCTCTTCCATGCCTCCTGCACAAGCAGGAGACAGGAAACCAAACGGCTTGACTACAAGTACGGGGCGACGAAGGGACAAAATAGCGGCATGCGATTAACGCGATAAAAAAAAATAACGCGTTATGATCGGCGCGCGTTAACGCTGACAGCCCTAGTAATAAACACTGTTTTTGTTAGTCATCTATTCAAATGTCACATATTTAGAGTCATCAGGGGTTAGAACACTATTAAATAAATATAATGGCCATACCTCATCTGAATGCCCTAGGTCTCTAGTTTGTGATTGTAAACTTTCATCAAGCTGTGATTATCCTAGAGGTCACAATAGGTCATTTTATACAGTTTCCCCCCCAAAAAAGGTCTCTCACTACAATGAAATGGCCACTATGGGAACAAACATAATCACAAATGAATACAATGTGGGCTAATTGAATCCACAAGAGTCTCAGCTTTCCAGGCATACCAATTTTATGCAATTCCAAGATTGTTTAGGGCCCCAGTATCCGGACATATTATCAAACTAGACATCTCGCGCGCTGCGCGCCCCTGACTTGATTTTGCTGATGACATGATGTCACAACTGCTTTTATGACATTACTGATGACATCACAACCTCTTATGACATCACTGATGATGTCACAATGCCTCTGACATCGCTGATAATGACACAATGCCTCTGACATCACTGATGATGTGAAGGTGGCATAGGGGGGAGATCCGCCCTAACCAACATATTACGCAGATTGGGCGGGCGTTTGTACAACACTAGTGGTGGGCTAGAGAAACAGTTCTTCAGACCCGGGTCAGTGTCAATAATGTGTCAATCTTGTTTAATTTAAAGGTCCCAATTCGTGCAGCTGTAACCTCTTAAAAACGTGTGTCTCTGGTCCATAAAACATGATTCTGGATTAATTTGTCGAAAATATAGCAACCCCGTTTGTTGTGACGGAGTTCTCACTTCCTCATCTCGTCGCTTCCCAAGAATGGTCAGTTTCTATAATATATTCAGAACTAACAG
Organism: Poromitra crassiceps; assembly: GCF_964638095.1. Lineage (NCBI taxonomy): Eukaryota > Metazoa > Chordata > Actinopteri > Beryciformes > Melamphaidae > Poromitra > Poromitra crassiceps. Next base: position 48,221,536 of record NC_139644.1, on the reverse strand, counting down.
TCAATCAGATTAGCGTCTGTGGACCAGCACGCTAGGTTGCGAGTTATCGTTAACTTAACGGTTACTACGCTAAAGAGGACATCTCAAAATGCCTAGACTTACCGAATGCACCTCTGCAGTTGCTGGATCACGTACAGTTGGCGTCGCTCCAGCTAGAAGTGTTAATTTTGTGGCTATAGACAAAATGGTGCAGGTAGCTTGTGTGAGAGAGACCCGCGCAGTATGCGTGAGGAAGCTCGTGACGTCCCGATCCCCCGTCTGGGCAAACAAAGCGTTTGGGGGCGTGGCTTGAAGGAGACTGCAGGGGGAAGCTGGATAGGGACAAATCCAACTGTGGCAGTTCTGAGCTTGTGACCACTCATTACAGGGAGGGCTGACAGCAGTATATATGCATTTACAAGTAAAAACAGCTTTTGCACGGAATGGGACCTTTAATTTTCAATGTCCTTGGCTATAGGAGAATACTGTATGGCACAAAGCACTCTGTTCATCTTTTCTTTGGGTCGAGTGGTAGCCAGACATTGAGTCTGTGATACATTTAACAAACATGAGCTCGCACTCTTAATCCAAGTCCAAGTCATTACGCCTCATGTTTAAAACTCACAAGGACGGAATGGCCAGACATTTTTGTTACACCTTTCATTCCGGCAGTGGAGAAGTACCAGCCCCGAATCAACGTCTGTTTAAAAGGCTAACCCCACAGAAAGGCGGATCGGAGGGGGGCAATCGCGCTGTTTCCTGTAGTCTCGTCTGTGCACGTTCCCTTCCGAAAAACAACTATAGTATTCCTATGCATTTATAGCCTATATCCCAACAAATCCATAACTCAGGCATAAGTGAAAGTAAAAGAGTAGCCTATATTAGTGGTCCCCAACCACCGGGCCGCGGACCGGTACCGGGCCGCAACGCATTTGGTCCCGGGCCGCGAGCCCGGTCCAAAAAAATAAAAAATAAATTATAAACATAGGCTGTGTGTGGTAGTTGAAACATAGTTTCAAGTTGACGTTTATTTATGTTTGTAGTTAAAACAAAAACATAAATACTGTAAGCTACATACAGTACAACACAAAAGGCTGTTATTTACCCTTTGTCGCCACCTGGTGAGTAAATATATGTGTAACTAAAACCATTAAAATTGACAACCGGTCCGCCACTTTTTTCCCCAGGTATCTACCGGTCCTTGGCACAAAAAAGGTTGGGAACCTGTGGCCTATACAATCCATGACTGCAACAGGGGCGCCAGGAGGAATGCTCCGTGCCGAGACGTGTTTATTTTAGCGTGCGTTTGCATCTGTGGTGAGTCGTGCTCTGAGGATTCCTTCTCTGTCAGTCTCTCCTCAATAACAATCCACAATCCAGCAGGTAGGCTTTTTTGTGTGTCTGTGATAAATCCCTCTGTATGTCGGAGGATATCCACTCTGATCAGTCTGCTATTTAGCCCTTCTTAGGAACGCTGGTATATTCAGATCATAACCTGAATCCAGCAGTCTGGGTTCACAATTATCTCTCAAGCCACAATTGGTCATCCAAGATGTACATTACAAGTGTCACACCGAAATATCAAACTCGCCCGGGTAGGCTATTGAAAGTCAGCGAGGCTGATAATTTCTTTTAATTATTTTCTAAAACATATTGACCAGGGTAGATTCTTTCTAAACCACAGTTCAAGCCTGCATGGCGCCGGCGCAGTCGACACCGGCGCCATCTTGCAGTGTTGTTTGAGAAAGGATCGACCCCGGTCGACGCGTTTTTAGAAAATAATTAATTCGGTTAATTCGTTCAGCTGCTGGGCGATGGACATGACCCGAGATGCTGAAGGAGCTGGTGTTGAAGTAGCATCAGGCAAGTTGAAGAAAACTTCATCATCGGAAAAGAACGAACGTGATTCCACGGAGCCGGTAAGCGTTGTCATGTTGGACAAGCCAGTAGCATGTTGGCTATCCAAGAGGGAAAGCAACTCTGATTGCTAGGCTATCGTTAGCGATAAAACGGTTGCTTCAAGTTTTTTCCCCCAGTATTTTATTTTTCAAGTTTTCTTGAAACCAAACAAGACAAACAAACAGGCTCAGATACAGGGGGGAAAACAAAACAAACAAACAAATAACATGCCGCAATGACACTCACTATTACAGTTCCTAATATAATATCGTGCTTATGTTCTTCTGAGGATTGATTTTAAAATGATTTTACTTGTTTATAAAGCACTACATGGTTTAGCGCCCTCCTACCTATGTGATTGCCTGTCCGAATACTCCCCTAGTCGCTCCCTTAGGTCCTCTGGTGCTGGTCTGATCAGCATTCCAAAAGTTATGTATAAAAAGTATGGCGAAGCAGCCTTTAGTTTTTACACACCTTCAGCTTGGAACAGACTCTCCTATTACATAAGGCAATCTCCATCTTTGTAAAGTTTTAAGAAGCATCTTAAGACGCACTTTTTTACCATTGCTTTTAATGAGCAAAATTTGATCTTGTTATCTTTTATTATTTTTAATTAGCTAATCTGATCTTTTATCTCCTGTTTTATTTGTGTTTATGGATGTCTTCTAATTTCACTGTTTTACTGCTCTGTGTTAATTGTTCTGTTCTGTATTTACTTGATCTTTTTATTACCTTTGTTTATTCTTCACATGTAAAGCGCTTTGAGCTGCATTTTATGTATGAAAGGTGCTATACAAATACATTTAAATAAATATTATTATTATTATTATTATTATTCTAGGAGATGTTGTGTAAGAGGTCAATGAGGAACTAGCCGGACAAGTCACCTGCTGCCCCTAACCTCATCGAGGTAGGCTAGAAATGGGCCCCAAATAGAATTTTTTTAATCGAGTTGGTCCTTAGGGACCTGAGTCTCTCCATCCGTATAACAGAGATCATGTACGTCAACCACAATTGGAAAGAGAGTGAAGAGGGCGGATTTCCATTCCATCAAAATAAGTTTTTTGGCAACAGTTGTCTCCAGTGTCAGAGACTGTTGCACAGCCATAGGGAAGTCCAGAGAGCAAGCAGCCGAAGATGGCAAGTTCTGCCTCCGGCTTAAGGGTTATTTTGTAGGCCTTACAGTACCCGTCAAATATTTTTGCCCGACAGTGAAGGGCAGCCCCAGACGGCATGAGACAGAGTGCCCTCTAACACCCCGTTCTCACAGGACGCCGAAGCAACGCTCAACCTAAGCTCTACCTACGCTGAACCCACAAGTTTCATTTAGGCGTCCTTGTTAACAGGCGAAGCCGTTCACACCACCCGCGCGCGTGTCTCGCTGAAGCCACGCTCACACCTTGCTCAAGCGATCGTTCAGGATTCACGCCTATTCCAAGCGTGACGCGTGCTGAAGCCGAGCATTTATCTGTCAAGCCGGGTATGAAGTCAATGGGAGTTGTGGGCGGGTTCAAGGCGCCGAGTAGGCGCTGAGAGGAAAAGAGAAGGCTTCTTGTGTGAACGGCTCAGCGTGAGCCTGCCTCAAGCTTCAGTTCTGCTTACGTTAGGCGTCCTGTGTGAATGAAGGCTTAGAATGGTTGCTTCAAGTTGAATAGAAAGTTGGTGGTAAGACGTCTGCAGATTGAGGGGGAAGAGTTAATAAACAGTGTTGTAGGTGTCACAACAGAAAAAATATGAAGATAGCAAAAAGTAGGTGAGGATTGGCAAAAGTAAGTGGCAGTGATCAGAGCTGAATGGATTGATTGATTGTTTGTTTGATTGATTGATTGATTGATTGATGACTTTATTGACAATATGAACACATATACATATCATACATACATAGGCCCACCAGTATCAAAATGATAAAAACTGCAATAAAGCTAACGGCTTGTTCCCACTGCGGTCCTTTAAGAACATGTCTGTGTGGAATATGTACTGGTGAGTGGATGCCTGGGTGTGTGTAAGTGTTGAAGAGTAGAGTAGAGTAGAAAAGTTTATTTATGTGTCACTCCTCAATACAACAACAGCATAAAAACAATTTGGTACATACAACAAGTATTGTGGACCACTCACTAGGAGTTATGAGACACAGACTTTAAAAATACAAAAAGGAAAAACACACAGTAGTGTACAATAAATCACATCAGATGAAAGAAAAAGAAAGAAAAAGTAACAGCATACAGTGATCAGCTAATTAGATGCATGTCCCTCAACCCCCCCCCCCCCCCCCCACCCCTGCACGCACGCACGCACGCACACACACACACACACACACACACACACACACACACACACACACACACACACACACACACACACACATACACACACACACACACACACACACACACACACACAGTCATCATCATACACAGAAGGATAACAAAAAGAAGAGAAAAAATAATAATAAATAAAAAGAAAAGCACATGTTTTAAACACACAGAAAACACTGTTTCCTGTTCAGGATGAGATGGCAGGCTTTGGCTCATTCGTTGAGACAGTGTTTACCAGCTAAAATTACAACTTGTTTATATCATCTAGATCATTAAAATGTTCAACGTAGTTTGAGAGCTGTAAACAGTTCTGAACGAATGTCCACATAAAGTTCACAATGAATAAGTGCATGGACTTCTGATTCAATAGAACCATTGTTATATGAGTACAGAAACGACTATCAGCTGATGGGGTATTTGTATATCTACCAGTTTCTATGGCTAAAGGAGCTACTCCACATCTAAATTTGGCTAAAGCGCTTCTGTACTGTCTAGATAGGATATTTTGTACATATGGCTCGGTTTCATTAACATTCTTGAATTGACAATAGGTGCAACTTGTTGCCCTCTGGTCTATTAATCTGCTGGGCCCACTTTTGTTCCTCTGTCTCTGACAGTGCGCTGTCTAAATTCTTCAAATCATTTGTAGAATATATCAAATCTGTACGGGCCAGGTGGGGCATATTAAGAGAGCTTTAAGATGCGTTCTCACACTGTACATATAGTTTTTCACATGTTTCAACTGGGACGCCCATAGAAACACACGCTTACAGAGCCGGGTGTTTCTGAATGTAGAAGTGCGTGATGGTTAAAATGCACTAGTCAGAGCCTGTGGGTAGAGCGGGGTTTGAAAAACACCGGTTTCAAACCCTCTCGGGAGAGAGAAGAGAGGCTGCTTGTTTTGTGTTCATCTACATGTTGACTCAACAATAATAACACTAATCTCCCAACATTGTTGAGAGAAGTTGAAAGAAGCAGGACTGGACCACTGTCATTACATGTAACTCAATGTTCAAATGTTGGCCAAAGAATAGGCCTACTTAGGCTTGCTTAACTGAGTGGAGAAAATGTACCGTAAATTCCGGACTATAAGGCGCACCGGAGTATAAGCCGCAGCAGCAAAATTGCCTGTTTGTTACATAAGCCGCACCGGACTATAAGCCGCAGGTGTTTTAATGTTTTTTTTTTTTAATTGTGTTTTAATGTTTAACACGTTGAGTGCCATAGCCGAGATATCTCATCTTACATAATCCAACGGTTAAGTGCCATAGACGAGCTATCTCGTCTTACATAAACATTTTTTTTTTTTGACGGTGGGACATCAATCAACCCCTTTTACGTCTTCTATATCACTATTGGAGGTAGAGAATGTGTATAATCTATTTTACCGACCACTAAGTGGCGACAGTTCTCTCCAGACAGAGACAGAGAGAAAGCCACAGCCACGGGACCCGTGGCTGTGGCTTTCCGTGCTGGAGAAAGCATTCTAATTTTCAAGGAAATAGCTGGGCGTGAGAGAGAGAGAGAGAGAGAGAGAGAGAGAGAGAGAGAGAGGAGAGAGAGAGAGAGAGAGAGGAGAGAGAGAGAGAGAGAGAGAGAGAGAGAGAGAGAGAGCACACAGAGTGGGAGACAAGGGCACCCATAATCACAGGCACGTGAGGTGGTTCTAAAAATCCATTTATCTCCAAACTCTCTGAAAATCTCTGAAACCATGCTGTACTCAACGGCTAATATCTACATAACTACTAACTCTGCAAACTAACTCTTTTAGACAGAGAAAGCACACATTCTATTAGTTATTTTTAGATGATTGGTGTTCACGAATTCTTAACAGAAAATAATCCTCGGCTCTTGTAAAATGAGCCAGAATCCTCAAAAAAAAACCTGGCACAACTTACCTACAGGATTGAAAAAATGGCTGGCACTCAATGTGTTAATTACCATATGTAAGGGTTCGTGCACAGAGGGGATTGTCGGGAAAGAGATGGCTGTTTGAGGAAGCTCCCATTTATTAACATTTCAACAAAACAACATAACACAACACCACCTTTGTTTTTTTTTACAGTGCACACAGTGTCCGCGGTGTGGTGAAAAGAGGGCAAGAGAGGAAATTAAAACAGAAGTGGATTTATAGTTAGAAAGAGTGCTAAACAAGAGAGAATTCCGTTTTTTATTTTTTTATTTTAGTTACAGTACTATTGACCAGTCCAACTCAAAAGATATTCGGCAGTTTCACTTTGAGCTCTTGTTCCGCCGCTGTCCATCAATGGTTATGACGAGTCTCGCTGGGTACAGTACGCCAAAGCGATATCCATTGCATATCTGCACGTTTTCAAACTTGTTTTCAAGCTGCTCAAAACCTCTGAGCGATGTCGGACTTAATCGATAGTGTTCAGGGGCGTCATGCAAGCCAACAATCTGAGGGGGCGAACTCTGGCGCCGCCCTAAGGGCGGCAAAAAATTTGGGGGGTTGGAAGCCAAATTTAGAGGAATATCTCATTTTAAATTAACAGACTGAGCAGGTGTAACCATAAGGCTATTTTCCAAACTGCTCAGCCTCCTGGAAAGATCCATAATCACCAGACTAAGTACATTGCCACTGCCCAGGCTCAATGGACTTGACAAAAAAGGGAGACCACATGTTTCAAAGCAATGTAACACAATGTTTATTTTGGCTGGTATTGCCTTTTCAGAAGGTAGAAATCTTTCCTCTAGAGCAGGGGTTCCCAACCTTTTTTGTGCCAAGGACTGGTAGATACATGGGAAAAAAAGTTGTGGACTGGTTGTCAATTCTAATGGTTTTAGTTATATATATTTACTCACCAGGTGGCGACAAAGGGTAAATAACAGCCTTTTGTGTTGTACTGTATGTAGCCTATACAGTATTTATGTTTTTGTTTTAACTACAAACATACATAAACGTAAACTTGAAACTATGTTTCAACTACCATACACAGCCTATAATATTATAGCCTATGTTTATAAAAAAAAAAAAAAAAAAAAAACTTTTTTTTTTTTTTTTTACCTCTCAAAAATCTGAGGGGGCAATTGCCCCCTCAGTTACAATGGGCATGACGCTTCTGATAGTGTTTCACGGAGTAAAAGTTAAGCCCAAGCCGTGTATCTCCAGCCTCCAGCAGGTGAGTCATTTCCTCATTCATGGCGGTGATTGCTTCGTCTCTTTTCTTTCTGCTTACTGGTTTTCAGTCTTGTGCTTCTTCCAGCAGACATTCGCCCCACTCTTTAAAGTTATTCAGTTGGTTCTGGTCACCTTATTCATTTGAGATCAGATCGCTAAAACATATTGTTTGGTCTGGTGTAGCAGCTGTCTAGCTGAGCGCCATGTTCACCGTGATGCCGGTTGATTTCCGCCAAATGATGTCAAGTCAAGTCAAATTTTATTTATATAGCACCTTTCATACACAAAGGCAATTCAAGGTGCTTTACAAAAAAATAATCGAAAAAACAAGCAGCAAAGCAATGCACATAAAATGTGCAGATGAAGCTGTGTAACCTGTAAAATCCATCGATTTTGGAGGTCACCGAGTGGCCGTTTGCTGAAAAAATCCATAGATAAGCCGCACCGTTATATAAGCCGCAGGGGCCAAAAAACGGGGAAAAAGCCGCGGCTTATAGTCCGGAATTTACGGTAGTTAGCCTATGTTTGCATAACAAAGGATTAAATTTTTCTAAATATATAAATATATTGTCATTTGTAACTTAAATTAAAAAACAGCCCACTATAACTCATGGGAAACCAGGCCAAATTCTGTCCACCAGCCCAAGCCCAATTTTCCTGGCACAATGCAACCCAGCCCATTTGGGCGGAAAACCGCCCAATCTGGCAACACTGGTTCATTCAGGTCTCTGCTGCAGTGTCGGCACTTCTCTCAGATTTCACCAGAGGGGCGGGAACGGGGGGGGGGGGGGGGGGGGCTGCCATGGCAACCAGGGTTACGCACCTGATCCTGATCCTACACCATTCAGGGGATGTATGGTTTTCCTAGGTACCGTATATTGACAATAAGGGGGTTTCTGAGCAATTTCCAGAAGAGCAGTGCTTGCCACCCAATGGCCAAATTTTTTTTATTCTTACAGAAATCTCAAAATGTCCAAAGTCAAAAATGGTCAAACCCTGGTCGTTGTTGCAAAAACCAAATTTTTTGTTTGCAGAAGTTGAAAATAATGCTCTGTGTGAAACAGCATTGAAATGGCTCATTAGAAAGTATCAAAGTATAATACCAAATATAAACAATACCAAAATACTCTTTGTTTCCAGAAACGTTTATTTTATTTTTTATTTTATTTTATTGCTTCATATTACATATATTGCCCAAAGGAATTCTTAAAGCAGGCCAGTGAGCATACAGAGGATTACACACTAATTCATTAAGTATTGGAAAACCAGGTGAGAAAAATGGCTACTGTGCCTTTAACTAAACAAGGTCATGTAAATAATACAGTTAGCTAAATAGCGTGTCCGTCCGCTGAGGTTTAACTCGACCAATGAGATGATGTCTGCCTCCAGAGCAGCTCTGTCTGTCTGAGAGATGATCGGTGATAGGTCCTTCTGGAGGTTTTGTGGGTCTAATTTAACCATTCCCTCTCTCAACCCCCCACCCCCCCCCCCCCCAAGGCAAGCATGAGTTCTTAGCCCAGTCTCCAGAATAAAAAGTTGGCATGTTACATTTCTATAAACCACACATAGACTCAAAAGTTTGTGAACCAAAGGTTATGTTGCATTATAAAATGGGTACCTCAAATCAAGCAATCTGATTGGTTCACAGCCATTGTATAATTCCAGTAACCGAGTTCAATAACCCATGGCCATGGGTTATTGGTTACCATGGCAACTCTCTTACTAAATGGCAGCACTGCGCTCGAGCCAAACAGCTTTCTCCTGATCTGCTGTACGGAGGGTCACTAGTCCTTCAAGTCTTTGTACAATGAGTCATTATGGACGCATGATGGCGCAACTCTCTTACTAAAAGTACGTTACTTGCTGTCGGCATACGGCTCTGGGGCCGGTTGCACCAACTGGTCACTGCAGAGTGCAGAGATCTCCGCGGAGACCTTTTTGACCGTCATCGTCGTAACTGCGGTCAACTGAGCCGTGTTCGTCGTAACACCGCCAGTTCGCTGTCTTTGAAAGCACGACGTTAGATTATAACTAACTAGTTGTGTGGCTTAGCCTTCCAAAATGTTGCCGATAGTTTTTTAGAAGTTAATACATAGAATTGGGAACGTTACATTCAATTTCATTCAGACTGTCTTTCTGGCTCAATCGCCGCCATTGGTGCAACCGGCCCCTGGTCGGGCTTTGCTCTCAGCCAAGCGCCAGGATTGGCCAATGTTAACTTCAGTCTCGAGAACGATCCAATCAAATCACCCGCAGGTCTATCTTCTTGCTAGAGGTCCCGCCTTCAGTAGTGTTTCAACTGAGTCTATCAGAATAAAATGCCAGTCGGATTTATAGTGTTATTATTATTATATTATTATACTTGGAACCCTTTTATAAAAGCAATATAGCACTCGAGCAGCGTGTGTTGTGAAATATATCACACTGATAAGCTGTTATCCCACTCGGCCTGCGGCCTCGTGGGATAACAGCTTATCAGTGTGATATATTCATCACAACACACTTGCTCTCGTGATATATTGCTTAATTATACATAGTCACACACATGCTTAGAGGCGCCATGAAATTTGTCCTCTGCACTTTCCCCATCCTGGCTCGTCCTCCACAGGCTGGCCAGGAAAGGTGGGGCAGCTGCAGTGAAGCGCCTGAGGATAACGTGTAATGTTGTAGCCTAGACAACTAGTGGTCGGGTAAATAATGACAGTCTGCTATTGAAATAACACAGTGAACAGTGAGGGTGTCGAGGTCGGGGGTGGTGGATGGGTGTATGCATTTGCCTTACCCTTTGTTCACACCTGGCACTTAACAGAAGCAGAGCTGAGGCTAAAGCCACGCTGAAGTTGAGCTCACGCTTAACCGGTCACACAAGAAGCACTCTCTTTTCCTCAGCGCCTCGCTCTGCATGCCTTGACCCCGCCCACAACTTCCATTGACTTCATGCCTTCATTCAGGCTTGACGCATGTGGCTGGTGTGAATGGCCTCGCCTGTTAACAAGGACGCCGAAATGAAACTTGTGGGTTCCGCGTAGGTTGAGCGTTGCTTCAGCGTATGGTGTGAACGTGGGCTTAGACACCGGAGATTGGAGTTTGATTTTCAGCTTTTCCAAAGTCTACACATTTCAACCGTAAGTCACATTTAACGTTTTTGTTATTTAACCCTAACATAACCATAGCCCTAACCTTAACAAAGTTGTTTTATTTGTGTAATGTTTTCAAATTTACATTGGAAACCCGGTGACATTTCCAAATTAACCAACTTTTTCAAATTGATGTTCGAAACACTCCTGTGGTTGGAGGTCTTGTTGAAATGTTGAAACGCAAGATATTTTGGTTCACAAACATTGACATTCAACATATCAGTGGTTTGCAGAAACGCAACATTTTATTTTGGAGACTGGGTTGAGATTTGTAGATAATGTGCTCACCCCAAAATAGTCCAGTAATTGATTGCATTTATATAAATCTTTTCAATGGACCCAAGGGATAGTTACATCAGATTCTGTTCATTGGTACGTTATTTCCCCCCCCGTAGCCTAATAATGCTAGTAATAATCAGTACCAATACCAGTAGTCATCCCAGGTGCTTTGCCACGAGCCCCCAGAAAAAGTCATGCCCCATGAACATCCGCTCTGCTGCTCCACCCACACCTGGTCCCCGGCCTCCAGCCAGTCATTGAACTTGCACCCCTCGCTGACCGAGCCGCTCTGACGGAAACAGGTCTTTTTGTGCTCCTCGTTCACCAGGATGAGCCAGATGCTGCTCTGGCTGCCCAGGCAGGGCAGGGCGCTGAGGGAGAAGCGGTAATCTCCAGCGAAGGGTGCGGTGAACCTGCCGGTCTCTTTGTTGTAGCCGAAGTCAAACTGCTTCTCGAAGCCGTGGCCCGTGTTGTCGGTGACCATGTCGAACCTGACGGGGTCGACGGCACCGCGGACCTCCCCCACCCGACCTACCAGGAAGTGCATCCCCTGGATCTCCAGGGGCGGCTCGGTGTAGTCGTAGTTGTAGCCGGTGTCGTGGCCTAGAGAGGAGATAGATTTGTTTCATGATTATTTTCTCTTCATTTTGCTAGATTCAGTCTCACAACTGCAAAAATATTTACAATTTCAATTTGTGGCCAGAGTCTTGGACAATGTCATAACCTTTCAGTGCAAAGTGTAAAGCACAGAGGAAACAATGGGTGGATGAAAATGTAAACATTGATCTTGCGACTGACGTAGTTATTAATAAACTGAATACAGGTCTACCTGCACTAGCAATATCTCTTCCAGTAATCTCTGTCTGTGTCCTTTGCATATCTTGCCAACCGTTCGTCCGATCGACTTCACACAGTGTCAGATTTGGCGCAATTTGGAGGCAACACGCTCAATATTAATAACCTTTGAATAAACAAGCGAACAGTGCTCTGTGCAGCAGCAGGGCTCGAGCATTACGGGCATGTGCGGTTCTCGAGAAAGCTACAATCAGCCCGTTCCAGACAGGCATGTTTTGAACGGGCGCACAAGGGCGACGAGATCAGAGGCCAGAAGGAAGAGCACCTCCCACTGGTCCTCCAACACCACGTGCAGCACCAGACGCTCAAGCCCGTTCTCACTCCAAACTCATCCAGGAGCCACGCTTTGTCAAGCCCCTTTAGCGACGTCCTTACTGCTTTGGGAAGCCTTACCTGTTTGATAGAATGCACTCCTGGAGCAGCACACAGCTGTGGGTTCAGGTAAGGGGCAGGCATGCCCTGGCAGGCACATGCTCCAGTACGACTTGGGAAATATGGTAGTACCAGCCAAGGGACGGTAGTCCCATCCTGGTTTTGGGGTAGGGTCTCCCCTACCCCAAACCCTAACCACACCCACCCACATGCCTAAACCTAATCCTCCCAGGGAGTGCTTGACCTTTGACTGAACCCACAGCAGCTGTGTGATGCTCTGTGTTGAAAGGCTTCCCAAAGCGGTAAGGAGGTCGCTAAAGGCACGTGACAAAGTGTGGCTTTTTTGTTTTTACCTGCACACACCACGCCGGCTTCTTCACCGTGGCCACAGTCATGTGACCCCACCCCCTCGTGCTGGCAGTCCGTCAGCTTAGATTCAGATCCATTACAGTTGACGTTGTCCAGCCAGAAGAATCCATCTCCCTCACCGAAGTGGGCTTCCCCGGGGGCCTCCAGGGCATGGCCGCAGCCCAGCTCCCTGCACACCACCTGGGCATCGGCCAGATCCCACTCGTCGTCACACACCGACGCCCACTGGTCATGAAGGTAAATCTCCACTCTGCCCGAGCACTCTTCACCGGACGAGCCGCCAACCAGCCTGACCAGAGGAGCCACTGCAATAACATTATTATAGAAACTATATATATATATATATATATATATATATATATAGTTGATCAGAAATGCAATTTTGCTTCCTCTCAGTCTGCTATATAGAAGGAAGACACATAACTCACCACAACGTTCAAATTTTGCATTGGGGCTAGATTAAGGCTAGACTTTGGGGACAGTTCTTGAAGTGAATGGGCAAGTAACTCCCCTGTAAGTGTGATGTTTGTGTAGATGGGTCATTGTATTTAATTGAGCAGTATTCTGCCATATGTGACCTGACCTGTATGCAGAATATATATTAAGTGGGGAGACATTTATTTTTTGTATCATTGTAAAGCAACAGCACAGTAAAGAGGATAATAATCGAATATGATGTCTGTAGTTCTTTATAGATCTAGCCTCTTAATTTTGCTCTCAAAGTGGACCAGATTGAATCATTTTATTTTAAAATGGACACCATTTTATATCATGTATCATGAGTGACAGGACCAGATTTTTTAATTAGGGCATTATGGCCGATTAAATGGTCCAAAATGGCCAATTAGTCATAGCACTACCCACAGCAGCCAGCAGGTGACACACACACACACACACACACACACACACACACACACACACACACACACACACACACACACACACACACACACACACACACACACACACACACACACACACACACAGTATTATTTACTGATGTGTGCATTGCTGCTGGTTGGGAGGGTTACTTTAAAAACGTAATCTGATACAATTACTAATACCTGTTAAGAATTTTAATCAGTAACGTAATCCAAGTATCACAATATTAAAGTAAAGTAACCTGATCACTTCAAATACACACTGCAGAAATGCCTTCACATCAATCAATATTGCCTGTCTTTCAAGAGTTGGAAAGCTCTTGTGGCTGAGTGGTTAAAGCCGCCTGCTTTGCAATCAGAAGTTCAGTGGTTTGAATCCACCACTGGGTTTTAGCAATCTCTGTCCCAGGCCAGAGCTTCTTTACAGGTCCAGTGCCATGTAACTACTACAGTTGAATAGACTCAGACTCACTCTATTTTACAGGTCCGGTGCCATGTAACTACATATATGTAGTCTAAAAAAACGAATTGTAGTCTAAAATTACAAATTACAAATAGTTCATATTATGAACTATTTGTAATTAGACATGAACACCAATGTACTTACACAGTAATTACATTGGTGTTCATATGTAGTTCATGTGTAGTTAGGGACATGTAAAATAAAGGGTTACCATTTTTTTCTGTAACTAAGGGGTAACCTTTTTTGTATCCTGATTACATAACTCACATGTTACATGATGTTACATGTCATCTGTTATAGAACCTCTTTTGCCTCAGCCCAACCTGCTTTGGTCCTGCTCTGTCTGTCGGCCCTGGAGGGCCTAGCCTTCTATACCGATCCCCATGGGGGGATTATGATACGGCCCCCAGATCTGAATAATGATAGGCTACATATGATTTAATATGTGCTATGTAAGATCTGAATAATGATACTTTTAATATGTGCTATGTAAGATGCATTAGAGAGCTTTATTCTCTCTAATGAAGGGAATTTAAAATTTACTTTTTACTCTAATTTTCCCTCAGTATATTTAAATACACACACACACACACACACACACACACACACACACACACACACACACACACACACAAATACTCACTTGAGCGTTGGGTGGAAGGTCCATTTACCAAATAATCTGAAATCTGAAAAGAGAGTTTGTGTTGGTGAACCCACTTTCCTCTACTTCTGCTTCAGTTAGTCATTTCCTACATTTCCCAGAATGCCTGCTGACAACCCCGAGAGAAGGAGTCTGAACCCTGAACGTATAGCAGCACATTCTATCGTATTGGGAACTAGGGATTTCACAGTTGAATGGTGTCACATCCGAGTTCACCGCATTCCAGTTACACAAGTCCAATGTGGGGGAGCCAAGATGGCCGTCTCCAGGAAAATGTTTGTTGCGCATGCTCTTTCTGTATACAAACAACTACAGGACACATATGAGGTCAATGATAAAACCACAACTGGTTTGACAATCCTTTACCAGTGTTTTTGGTCACATTTAACCAAAATATGTCCCCCTTTGCCTCACACCATTGGTGTGGGTGTGTGTGTGTGGGGGGGGGGGGGGGGCATGGTCTCTTCCACTCTTTGACCTGGGACATTCCTAGTTCCCAATACAAATGGAATGCGCTATTATTCAACATTCACATTCAATGTAAGTGTAGGTGGAGCTTTTCTACTCAAGAGATGGGAAAGACCAAGAGGATTTCTCCCTCTATGACTGACTGGTGCAAAATGGCGGCTCTAGAAAGAAGCCCTACCTCTTTGATTCTGAGATGTTTTACCTCCTGAAACATTTCCTCACATCAAACCGCACTGGAGCTGCTGGAGACATCCGGAGGTGACGTCACCTCATCTACGATTGGTCGGTTATCCCCGGGAACATTCATCTCTAATATTTCAGTTTTGTTCTCTTGGGTGACACCTACGGTGATGAGTGGTAATTGCAGGTGAGCTCCAAACAGTGTTGGACATGTGATTAGTTTGTTTGGCCATAGTAGCCGTAATGCTAGAGACTGGAAAAAACTAGCTTGTTGTCTACTTACTTAACCTACAGTAACCTGCAGAGTGAGTCTTTATTGTGTTAGCTCCGCCCCCCCTTTGTCACCACAGACACCAAAGTTCCTAAATGCTGCAATACTGAAAATGCAAAGGCTTCCATCAATGGACCATAGGCTCAATCAGCATTGTGTTAACTCACTATCAGATAGATAGTGAGTTAACAGACTTTTATTTACATGGAAATCATTGAGATTATCACTTTAAATACATCAAGTGTTTTAGGGTGGTTTCCCTTCAACTAGAGCAGTGGTTCTCATCTGGTCTTGCCCCACAACCTACATTCATCCTGAGTCATTAAGTTGCGACCCACATTTCAGATTTTTCCATGGCCAAAATGTAGCCTAACTTTGGAGCAATGTTTAGCTCCTTCCTGACAAGCTAGCATGACAAGTTTGGTACCAATGGATGCCTCACTGTAGGTCTTCTAGTTTCATATAAGACCAGGATCTTCACTCTGGCTCTAAAAAGGAGGCCGCTACAGCTTCTGGAAGACAGTAATATTATCAGCCACGGATGCTGCGTCCTCAAGGAGTAGAACTTTTTTTTTTCATGCACACATCCGCGACGAAAACTTTTGGGTCACGACCCACCATTTGAGAACCACTGAACTAGAGGACATTCAAGGAGGATAACCAAAAGCTATGTCTTTTTGATGTGTTCAGAAAGGTTCACTCACATTTACAGTTGGCATTGACATGGCTGCCCTGCTCAACAGAGACAGCATCATCACCATGACAACCACAGGAGCCATCAGCACACTGTAAAAAGACACACTGTAAATCCCAGGGGCCAACCTAGACTTAGTTCTGTCTCTCAACATCGTTCAACTAGAGACTGAGAAGTTTCTCCCAGCTTTCATTGTTAAAACTGGGTGGAAACTATTTGAGAGTAAAAAAAAAAAAAAAAAGCTGATCGCCAAACCAATCCAAGGCCCTCTTTGTCATTGAACACACCCATTGCCACGCCCCTTTTGGCCAGTGGGCGTGTAAAGTGAATGCACTCTTTGAGATATCCTAACAGACATACAGACAGACAAACATTAACCCTACCTTGATTTGAGTTAAGTTGTGGCCCAGTGATGTAATTCATGCACAATGACATCACTGGTCCACAGCTTAACTCAAATCAACAAAAACAAAAAACTGTCAAACTAACTGAATGTCTGTAAAATGGTTTACAGTTTTCTGATATATTACTACTGATGTTGTAATGATACAAAACTGGGTGAAAATTGGCAGAGTATTCCTTTAAGGTTATAGGGTTAGTTTATTTATTTTTGTATTTTGTACACTTTATTATCCCTGTGGGGAAATGTATCTGCATTTGACCCATCCTACTCACACTAGTCACACTATACTACTACACTAGTCTACTACATCCTACTCACATTATATACTACACGCTTATACCCACTCACACTAGGAGCAGTGCATTATGTTTATTGCTGCTATATTCTTTTTACGGTGCTATTGTTGGAACCCCCTACTGGACCAGACTTGAATGCGCATGGTGAACTCTTAGCTTTTACCTAATTTTTAACTTTTAACTTTTTAACTTAGCATTTGGTTCTTACTCTATTTGACTGCACTATGTTTTTAACTAATTTGACTGTACTGTTGTCTTGTCTGTCTCTACATGTGCACAGTCTTGGAGTGGCTGCGGCCCTAATTTCACTGCTCATTACAACTGTGATGCTGTATGTGACAATGAAAACCTTGAACCTTGAGCAGTGGGAAGGCCGGCTTCAGGTCTTGTTCAAGATTCAAGATTCAAGATTTTTATTGTCACTCCATGGTACAAGTATCACGTGTGAAATTCTTGTGCTGTGGACTCCGTTTACAACATAGTGCAAATAGTACAAATATAACAGGGCATATGGGTGCAAAAACAACAAGAGACACAACAAGCAATAAGGCAGTATAGTGATAAGACAAGTCAGAGACAGTGGCATATTCACTGCACATAGGTGCACGTGTCGGGTGCATACTTTAGACGTGCTTAAACATTTTAAATTCTGCGTATTTGACATACAGGTGCAAATAACATATTCCTTATTAAACATACAATTAAACTCGGCATTTGTGCCACTGAACGGCAGTATTTGACCAGTTAGGAGTGAATAATGTGTTGTAAAAATCCACATCATAAAAAGTTGAGGTGGGTTTACTCTTCACCAGAGATGGGAAAAGTACACACATTCGTTACTTAATTAGAAGTGTGTAAAGGAAGACTGGTAAAAGATGCAACTCGTTTACTCAAGTAAAAGTAAAAAAGTTACAGGCTCTGAAATGTAATAAAGTATCAAAGTAAAAAGTTTTTCTACGACTCTTTCTGTGCAAAGCTATAACTGAAACTCACATATTAATATAATTCGAATTAGGCTATTCAACTTCAATTCAACTTAAAAGATCCCCGCCAACATGTTTTAAGATGTTTAAAGACTATACTATCATTAATAATTTGTGCGATATGCATTTTTCCACAAAAAAGGTAAACATAATGCGTAAAAGGAGAGCTCAAACAAACAAACAAACAAGCGTTACATCTTTTTTGTCTGTCGTGCATTAAAACTAAAGTAACAAGCCCAAATGTAAGGAGTAGAAAGTACAGATATGTGTGTTAAAATGCAGGGAGTAAAAGTCAAATGTTGTCAGAAAAATAAATACTATAGGCTACAGATACGTAGGCTAAAGTAACAAAGTATTTGTTACTTCCCATCTCTGCTCTTCGCTGCATTCCAACTTCTAATGCTTATTCTACTGTGAGAAACACATCAAATACATCGAAACAAATAAACTTAGATTAAAAATACTAAAACTTGAAACGTATATCCTTTTTGTCATCAAACCACAATAGATCTTAGAGCAATTTAACTTCCAAGAGGCTTATTTTGTCAGGATGTGAGCAAACAAGCCTTTTCATTGCAAAATTCAACACAACAGAAGCACATAATCCAACCGAATGATATCTTTCAAAAATATTGCAGCAGGGATTTTAAATTCTTGAATAAATTCACAACACATATATATAGCATAGCATAGCATATGTTATGTAGCATTTTTGAATAGAAGTATTTTGTCTCTTTGGTAATATATAAATATATAAATAAATTATATATATATATATATATATATATATATATATATATATATATATATATATATATATATATATATATATATATATATATAGTATACAAAATATACAAAATATACTATATACTGTATATAGTATACAAAATATAAATCCTGGTCCTGTTTAGGGACAAGAATTTACCTTGGCAGTTCTCCTCGTGATGTATAGTGCGAAATTGGGAACAACTCACTTGGTCAGCTTTATAAATGCATACGTGTGTGTGTGTGTGTGTGTGTGTGTGTGTGTGTGTGTGTGTGTGTGTGTGTGTGTGATATTGATATTCATGTGAATTTGGAATATGGGACATTTTGCACACGACCACAACCTCCTTTGATTCTTTTTATCTTGAGGATCAAGTTTACAGTAACTTGTTGTTGTTGGCTTGACTCTGTCAGAGCTTTTTGTTGGTTGGAAGGTTTCCTCCTATATCATTTTCCTGCTGGCATTTTGAAGTGTAATTTAAGCGAGATCTGGATCATAAACAAACAAAAACTTATGCCTTGTTTGGTTGAGGATCATGTTGCATCTATTCAGGTCTGTGTGTGTGCCTCCGCTGGCCTCCTTCCAACGTCGTATGATATCTCTAAAGCATAAAGCTATTCAGCTGTCAGTCATCCATTCTTCATTTATATAATTCTAGTATGTCAGTCGGTATCCAATCATTGTTTAGTATTGTTCAGTTTGTATTCAACTGAATTCAATAAACAGGAAAAACCCACTGAGAGCAAGCTCTCTTTTTCAGGAGAGCCGCTCTTACAGAGACACACAAAGGAAATACAAGGAACAATAGACTAACTAAGTAACTGGAAGGGCACGAAGGAGGGGTCCACGCGCACCCCCCTTATTTGTTTTCTAATCTGGATTTTTGGCATCCATAGGATTTCTAAAATAAAGATTTTGATGATCCCAAGAAAAAAAGAAATTTTGTTTTTTCCCCCCAATGTTTTATTACCCCTATGAGACCCGCAGGAGTGCTGGCAGGAACGCCGGCGAGACTGTCTTTCGGAGACTGTGGCACGCTCAAATTTTGGGCTAGGGCAAAGGTAGGGGTAGCAATTGAAACTAGACAACCAAGCTGTGCAATAATCGTTGACGCTGGGGACAACTGTTGCCAAAAGACTCATCCTAATGGAATGGAAGTCCTCCTCTTCACCTTCTTTTCAGGTGTGGCTGATGGACATGATCTCTGTTAAGCTGCGTTCACACCGACCTATTAAAGTTTTTCGCTGGCATCGAGTTTACATATAAAGTCAATGCAAACGAGCGATTGAGCGTATATTGGCCCGGGAGAAAAATCGCTGGCGTCCGAGCGACAGAGACAGAGCGATAGGGAGAAAATTCGCTCGTCGCCCAAGATGAAATATCCCAACTTGAGCGCAATTACGCTGGCATCAGTTGCTCGCTGTTCAACGCTGATTGGCTGCCGTGTGAGAGTGAGTCAGGGATCACATTGGCTTGGAACAAACCGCTGGTTTATTGTGTGGCAACAAACCACATTGACAGCTGATTGACAGGCTGACAGCTGACATGAAGTGAAGTCTGTACTACTGGTAGAGAGCTCACATTAGGAGCACGCTGATAGGCTTAGCTTGTAAACAACTACGGTGGCTCGTAGTGGACAAATATCATGACATTGCATAACGTTATAGCCCCCAGATGTCCGTCAATTATTGTGCCTGTTGACGAGCGATTTAAACAGAGCGATTCCAAAGGGTTGAATCGAGCGACAGAGAGAAAAATAAATCTCTCGGTGTGAACACAGCTTTATACAGATGGAGAGACTCAGGTCCCTGAGAACCAACTCGCTTAGAAGGTTCTCGGCTAGGTCCACGTTCGACCATCTTGCGGATCATCTTCACATGCACTGCATCAACTTTCTTCTCATGACCATGGCCATACATGAGGCATGTGAAACCTTCCAGGTCCTCCTTACAGCTGCTTGAGAGAGACCATTCCACACCAAGTTCCCTGAAATGGGCAAATGCAGTTTAATTTCAAGCGTCATTTGGGTCAGTCATCCGTGAGGGACTTGGAATAGAGCCGCTGCTCCTTCGCGTAGAAAGGAGCCAGTTGAGGTGGTTCAGGCATCTAGTAAGGATGCCACCTGGTTGCCACCCTAGGGAGGTGTTCCAGGCAAATCCAGCTGGGAGGAAACCATGGGGCAGACCGATATATATATATCTCCACGCTTGCCTGGGAATACCTTGGGATCCCCCAGTCAGAGCTGGCTAATGTGGCCAGGGAAAGGAAAGTTTGGGTTCCCTGCTGGTACTGCTACCTCCGCGACCCGATCCCGGATAAGCGGGATCGGGATAAGCGATCCCGGATACCAGAATTCAAGCTGTTTCTGGTGAATAAAGAGAACAAGAAGCAGTTGTGTCAGCTGCTCTACAGACTCTGGAGTGAACACGCTGGTTCAATGTGACTTACCATTCAAATGTAGAGTTTGAACACGCTGGGAATTGAACTCCGGTGTCAGCCTGGTCGCCAGAAGAAAGGTCGACATGTTAACGTTTCTGCAATCCACGGATAGATAGATTCATAGATAGATAGATAGATAGATAGATAGATAGATAGATATGCATACGTAGATTAGAATATCAACATTTCATGAACCAAAATATGTTGCATATCATGTTTCTAGATATGTGAATATCAACATTATAGAGTCTGCTGTTGAAATAGTGTTGAATAAGCTTTTTCCAGCTTACACTCCTAAGACCAAGGCCTATCTTCCCCAGAGGGACCTGGAGAGGGTGATCCATGCCTTCAGAGCTGTATGTTAGGATCAGTTGCTGCTCCGTCGCCTACAGCTGGTTCAAAATGCGGCTGCTCGACTCCTCACCGACACCAAGAAGTGCGATCACATCACACCTACCTTGGCCTCACTCCACTGTGTGGCTCCCCGTCTGTTTCCACGTTGATTTTAAATGACTGCTGACTGTTTACTAAACGCCCCACCATACCTCGCCGAGCTCCTGCACCACCATACCCCATCCAGAGCCCTGAGGTCAGCTGACCAGCTGCTGCTGGTGCCCAGGACCAGGCTCAAGACCAGAGGGCACAGAGCCTATAGCAGCCCGTAGGTTCTGGAATAGATTAGATCAGCCCAGAGCCTCGTGGCACGTTTTCTCCCTGGCCTTCGACCTGACCTGAGCCTGCCTCCTGGCAACCTAAATTGTTGTTATTTTGGTTTATTTTATTACTTGTATTTGTTGCATTTTGTACTGCACCTTGCTCGGTAGCAGTGTATTTTGTACTTGTTGTTTTTCTATATTTTAGTGTTTTTATCTGTGAAGCACTTTGGTCGGCTATTTGTCGTTGTAAATGTGCTCTATAAATAAAGTTGACTTGACTTGACTTGACTTGACTTGACTTGACTTGTGCTTGTGCGGTGGCCAGTAAGGATGTGTGGCTGTGGATGGAGGGCATAATTAACCGAGAGAGACACAGAGATAAAGAGAGAGAGGGACACTGAAAGAGAGAGACACTGAGAGAAAAACACACACACACACACACACGCACGCACGCACGCACGCACGCACGCACGCACGCACACACACACACACACACACACACACACACACACACACACACACACACACACACACACACACACACACACACACACACACACACACACACACACAGAGAGAGAGAGAGAGAGAGAGGCTCCAGACACTCCAGATGGCCTCTTCACAGGCCCACAGTCTAGCACTGGGCTCTTAAAGGGATAATTCACCTAAAAATGTAAGTGATGTTATTACCTGTACTTACCCTCTCTCCCCACAGAACAGCCCACCCCAACCGGCCTTTACAGCCTCTCTCTTTTTTCTTTTCTTTTTTTTGTGGGGACTTGAATGTACATATTGTACATATCGATCTACTCCTACACATTATTTATAATATTTCATATTATTCTTACTGTCTATATAGATATATACATACTGCCCATATTTTTTGCTATATTTCTGGCTATTTTTGCTATAGTTACCATCCCTCCCACCCTAAAAATGCCATTGTTCAGAATGACCTTGTGTTATACTTTGCATTGTGAAATAAAACAGGTGTAACTTTGACTCATGGTGGAAACGGACGTGCCGTTTCTTTTTAACAAACAGCACAGCTCTGCAGCAGCCTTCTGCAAAACAACTGAGGGACCGGTCCTTCAGACCAGTGGTTCTCATAGGGTCTGCGGACCACCAGGGTCCTTCACAGTGTTCCAGGGGGTCCCCACCAAACTGATGAATTGTTAAAACTTCAGCATTATTTAATTTAGAAGAAGTTTTGTCTGTCTACAGATAGTCTACAGATAGTCATGGCATTCTGGACTAAACCATATCTGTATCATATCATGCTAAATGATACAGATAGTCATGACATTCTGGACTAAACCATATCTGTATCATATCATGATAAATGATACAAATAGTCATGGCATTCTGGACTAAACCATATCTGACAATAAAACATATTCTCAGATTTTGAGACAAAAAATGTCATGGCTCTATTTAATGTGGGCTAAATTAGGGGTCCTTGATATGAAAAAGATTAGCTGACAACCAGAAAAACACTGGGACTGGTGTAAAACATGACAGTGAACAGAGTTGGACGGAGCTAATGGGAGTATTTATTTATTTATTTATTTATTTATTTATTTATTTATTTATTTATTTATTTATTTATTTATTTATTTATTTATTTATTTATTTATTTATTTGCTGTAGCTGACCTGTGTGTTCATGTTTTGGCCAGCAGATGTCGCTGTGTGTCCATGCTGTATAGTATTGTGACTGGAGGGGCCCCTGCTGAAACTGATCCAGTCAATAAATGATCTGACATCCTCACAGCAACCAGGCAGTCAGTCAGTAGGTCAGTCAGTCAGTACAGAAAAAGAGAGTATAGGGATATACTGTATTATAGCCTGTTGTTGGTTACAGATGACCTCAGTGGTTAAATGTTAAAGGGCATAATGCTAATGTGACCCGGTTTTCTGGGATGAAAAAATGGGAAATTTCCAGTTCAGCAGTTAATGTATCATTAAATTAACCAATGTTATCATCTCTGGGAAATGAGGGGAATTCTGGTTTCATGTATATTGACCATGGTAGCTGTTCAATGGTAATAAACTATGGTGCAGGCTGACTGATATCCCTCCAAAATACCACAACAAGACAACAAGACCTGGAGGAAAACCACAGAAAAATCACGTTGTGATTTGTTATCAATAACTTTTGACATTTGTAGATTTCTGTAAGAATTGCATTTCTCAGTGACATGGTTGGTAGGTGGATGCCTTTAGGCCTTCTAG